>NW_026587216.1:42859631-42881608 GCF_907164565.1 Psammomys obesus | reverse complement strand
AGAGAGAGAGAGAGAGAGAGAGAGAGAGAGAGAGAGAGAGAGAGAGAAAAGCTATCTTGATTGTTCTGGAGAACAAATAATTCTGGCCTGTCCTCTGACATTAGCTTAACCATTTAATTCTGTTTATTATATAGGCATCTTTGAATACAGGATTGGAGCGAAATGGAAGCATGAGAAATTCATGGAGAAATGTAAACAGCAACAATAGTATAAGTAAGGTATATAGAGTCAGGCCAATTTATCAATTCCGCCATTATCATTTAGCAACTTTCAAGGCAACTTGAATTTCTATTTGTTGTCTATAAACCAGCAAGGATAATAACTATCACCTATAGTTATTGTAATAATTAAATATAATGGTCTGTCAGTAGTAATATATATATATATATATATATGTAAACATAATAATTTACAATTTAATTTATGTGCAAAATGTTGTAATATAGCGTTGCAAAGTTTTTCTCTGCTGCTTATTTGTTGCAATTGTATTTAGCTTTGGAATGTTCTTTGATATATTTACACTGAGAGTCCTAAGTAAGAAACTGCCTTGGTATCAGCTCTGCTACAGACCATCTGGGGAGCTTTGGCAGGCAATTGGTCAAGGAATAAAATGGATGAGGGTTCATGAGTGATAATGTCATTCTGGTAGTGACTGTGTGGGGAGCCGTGCATAATAAAAAAAAAAAAAAAAGGATTCTGTATATTGACTCAGTTGGAAAGAATATACATGATAAAATAGTCCGATCTCCCAGGGACAGGTGTCAGAGGACCTTAGGATTGAAAAGGGCACAAAAGGAGGTGAGCTATGGTAGCAGCTACGGAACAGTTAGTTGTTCATTTAAGACATTCAAATTCGTTCATTAATGGGTTGATTAACATCGCTTCCAGAATCAAGTCAAAGATGAAAAATGAGAACACGAAGTGATGAGTGGGAGGAAGGGGAGGCAGTGAAGCCGTTTTACAGCTTCATTTTGGGATGAAGGCCTACTTTTAGTTAGGCCATGACCTATCAGCCAGGTTAAGTACTTCTGGAAATCCCAGCTGTTGTCAGGGTGTGTGGAGCCTGGCCAGTTTTTTTTTTTTTTTTTTCAAATGACCCAGTATGCTGTCGCTGCCTATGGCTTCTCCTGAGCTCCAAATTGCTGCCTGAAGCAGCTGGTCAAACACTTTAATGGCCACAATTAAACTGTCCCAGAGGCTGACCTTTAGACATGGCAGTGGTGAATCAGGCCAACTGGCCTGGGGTCTGCCATCTTTGGCAAAGCCTTGCATGCTGTGTGTGACTTTGTCTTTCATTTGGCTTCCCTGAGTACAGACTAAGGGATCAGACTTCCAACAGCATCGGTAGAAATGGCACAAGACAGGGTCACACAAAAAATTAAAATGCCCTGCTAAGAAATGCTCTTGGAACAGTATGTTTAAAGAACCCTCAGAACTTTCTGGAATTCTTAAATTCTTTCATCAGATAGAGTCATATTTTTTTACCAGAATAAAGAAACAGAATTAATGACCAGAAGTTACTGTTTTTAATCATTGGTTACATTCAATGAGATTCAGGAAGTGCTTCAAATATGAGATGCAGCTTTGGCTTGCCTGTGGTCCATAGGAGAAAGGGTTACCTTCATTTGGTCCACCAACAGTCCCAGCCTGCTGACTGCTATGTAGCAGAAGCTCAGAGAATGGTTATCAGGTAGTGTGTAGACAGAAACTCAATCTCTACGAAGCTGCCAATTGAGTAAATATGGGAATGAGATATTCATCATTTGGGAGAAATTCTGTGAAAGAAAGAACTGTGTAATGTAAAATGACAGGATATCAGCATGAATGGACAACCCCTTTGCTTAGCAAGGAGCAAGAAAGTGTATTTGGCTTGTAACAAAAAGGGTTCATTTATGACGTGTTCACAGGAAAGCAGAAGAGTATCAAATAGGCAAAGGTCCTTAGCAAGGAAATTATTTGTGTTTAAAAAAAAACAAAACAAACCAAAACAAAGAAACAGAAGGTGTGTGCCTGGAGGGGTACCTCGGTGGTTAAAAGTATTTGCTTGTATATATGCTTTCATGTTGTATTTATGTATTCAGAAAATATATGCATATCCCAATACTTATATGAATGTAACAACAATTAATGAGAAAAGAAGCCATGAATTTCAAAAACAGCAAGGAGGGGTACGTGGGAGGGTTTGGAGGAAGAAAATAAAAGATGGAAATGATGTAGTTCTAATCTCAGAAAATAAAGGAAATAATTTAATTTAAGTAGCATGCTTGCTGTCCTTACAGAGGACCCTGGTTCAGTTTTCAGCACCTCCACAGCAGCTCATAAGCATCTGTAACTGATTCCAGAGCTTCTAATGCTCTTTTTACCTCCTTTTTCCTGGCACACATGAGGTGCATGTACATGCCTGTGGGTGAACACTCAGACACATGCAAGAAAATAAATAAATCTTTTTAGAAACTGTTTAAAAAGGAATAGAAGGCAAAAATAAAAGGAAGGTGCTAATGATGTGGGCAGTAGATACAATTTAATATCCATGACAGGACAGCACTGAATCTGACATGATCGCCTTGTCAGGTTAGCAAAATCTAGGTTTTATTCTCTTTCTGGAGTCCCAGGATTGTCATTATAATAACAAACTGAGTGTATTTAAAACAAAACAAAACAAAACAAAAAACAGAAATTTACTCTCCCAGTTCTGCAAGTCACAAGTCTAGGGCTGAGGTGGTAGCAGGTTGCTTTCTTGAGGCTCTGGTAAGAATGTCACCTCTGAGCTTCTGGTGGCTGTTCGGGCTCCTCAGTCCCCTTGGCCGAATACACATTACTGTCACTTCCCCCCTTGCCTTCTCAGTCAGCCTTTCAGGCTCCCTCTTCCATGTCTTCTCTCCTTATTGCACAACACTTGTCATCAGACTAGAAGCACAGTCAAGGAAGTCTTGACTGAGATCACCAAAGGATTATTAATTCTGTTGCATTTGTAAATATTGTTCTTCTAGATTCACTTCCCCATGCCCTTGCTCTTCCTTTCTTGGGAGGAGTTCAGAGTTTAACCCATTAATTTCTACTTGAAGTGAAAAACTATTGGAAAGTACCATGTGGATAGGTAAACATTGTCCTTTTATTTCCTGGATAAAGAGAAGAAAAACAGGGAGATCTTGGCAGTGAGACAAGGTGTCTGAAGCTACCAAATGTGGAGGCAGAAGGAGGTGAGAAGCTTGAGTTGGGGTTATGGCTAGCAGCCTTAGATAAGGCATGGATAGAAGTATCTGTGCCAAAATGAGGACAGTAGCATACAAATGACATCTTGGTTCAGGCATAGCTGTATATCATCAAACAGAGCTTGGCTGGATATCAACCAGACATCTTCCTGTATGGCCTTCTCTTCTCCTGGGTGTGGATTCTACCGAATGCTCAGTCATTGCTTTTAAAACCTTGCCACATGCCGTGATCTGTAGAACTCCATGGGTCTTAATGCTCAACCATAAAAGGTTCTGAAACTCCAGCCTCCCTTTGTAGCACATAGTCCTTACAACCTTTGAGATTTATAGCATGCACTGGCTGTCTATGAGAAGCTGAGAGTGTCATAGGAAAGGAAGTAAAAAAAAAAATTTCCCTAACTGGAAACTAGGTGTTGGCAAGTTCTGGCTCTCATTCTCTGGAAAGATTTCCAATAATACTCATGATACATTTCCTTTAGAAGAAGAAATAGTAGCCACATCTAATCTGTAGATACTATGGACAAAGCCTTCCCTCTGTAATTTGTTAGTCCATGCCCAATGCATGGAAGCAAAATTGAAGTTTGTAATTAGGCTAGGCGTTAAAGGTGGAAAGGAAGCCTTTCTTCTTTGAAATGTAAAGGGCGAGCATTCAGATACAGGGGCTCTGAGACTCCTTATCCATCTACCTACCTGGTTAATGGGATGGAAAGGACAGCCTTCCACAGTGTGGAAGATTCTGAGTGTGCCACAGAGGTGCCAATCTTTTTTGAAACTGAATGTACCCCTATTTCCATGCTCCCTTAAAGAATGGGCACACCTTGTGTTTGAAATGCATTTTTATGTGTCTGCCTGCGTCTGTGTCTGTGTGACTGTGTGACTGAGAAGACCTTAATGGGTATCAGATGTCCTGGAACTGGAGTAACGGGCATCCGTGAGCCTCCATGTGGGTGCTAGGAACCGATCTTTGGTTCTCTGCAAAGGAAGTACAAGCTTTTGACCATTGAACCATCGTTTTAGCCTGATTGAAACTATTTTTCACTTACTACTGACATTTATCTTTCAGTTACAAGAAACAACTAGTTCAAACTGTCATAGCTAAGTAGAGAATTTAATGGAAACTTAAGAATAAGACTAAGATAGTACAAGACCCTAAGCCAAAAGTGTCCCTATGGTTCTATGCTTTCTTAATGTATATATATATATATGAGTTATATATATATATAACTCATTCACATGCTGCTCACTTCCCAGGTAGAACAAGAATGTTAGATTGTTTTGAAGTTGATCAGTCTTTGAATATCACCTTTGCTCTGTAGGGAGCTACAGAGTGGAGACTGGCCAGGTTGTCGTGATGCACCTTCATGCAGGGATATAAGTAAAGAATGTCAGCCTTGCTGGATCCTCAAAGCCTAGGAGTTGAGGAAAGCTCAGATTCTTAATGGAAAAATACAAAGTTATCATGTCTTAAAAACCAAAGGGTGAGAATTAAGAAGTAAAATGCAAGCAGCCATAGGCGAATGTCCATTCGCTTTGGGCAAATTATACATTCCTTATTCCTGTTTTTTTTTTTTTTTTTTTTTCATTTTTAAACTGGGGATAATGATGTTTGTACACTCCCCACTGAGTAATTGAGAAGATAAAGTGAGTTAATATGGGTAAAGTATATTAGAGTGGTGCCTAGTCATATCTATATTAGCTTTAATATCTATTTATTTACTTACAATGGGATTTTTGTCTCTGCTGAGTTTTATACAGACAGGCATCAAGCTGTTTTATTGAGCAGAAAGATATTGCAAATTCAAACAATGCACACAGAACTGGAGAGAGAGCAGAAATTTTAAAAAGGGGATGGAACAGATTCAGGTTGCTACTGCTCATCACTATCTCTATTTCTGCCCCTTCTCCTAACCACGTAATTATTCACTGGAGGCCTGAAGCATCTTCTGTAATGGAACTTTGAAAACTCAGTCATGTTACGTAAACACGTTTTTGTTTTAGTTCCAAGTTTGGGATTTTAGTTTGCCCTTTAGTTTATCCACAGCTGATAACTGTCTTGTTCAGGGGCATAGTCTTTAAGAACTGGAGTTAGCTGAATTTTGGGGACTCTGAGGGGTACAAATAAATACAAGAGCCCAGGGGGAGAATGCCCTATGGTGGTTTGGTGGAGATAGAGATAGCAATTCGAGAATGCTTCGAAGAAAGAAGACTGCTTACTGCATTTGCTGGTTTGCTGGTTTGCTGGACTGCTGGATATCCTGATGACTGAGATTGGTGTTAGCTGACCACCCTACCCAACTGGAAAAATTAAAGAGGTCGATGTCCCCTTTCTCTTCTAACCTTCTTTCTCTCTTACCTAGGTTTGGGAGCTCGGAAGGGATGTAGAGGCTTTAGGAACCCCAAATAAAGTAGGGTTAAAAACAACAACAACAACAACAAAAAAAAAACTAGCGCCTACAGTGCTCTTCAGTGATCTTCTTGTTCTTTGCACCGCTCTCACAGTCCAGCTCCCACATAACAGCCCAAATGCTCTGCTTACAGCATGAATCTCTAGCTACTACCATCCAAGGTACCACCATCTCTCAACTTTTGCTCTCTACCTCTCTCACACCATTTCCCTCCACTACACCTATGGTCTACTACTGTGTAGCTTCCTGTCTTCCTTCTGTGTCTCACAAAATCCAAACTCAATGCCATTGCTTTTTAAAATGGATGCCCCATTCTCACCTTTCTGGCCTCAATTTTCATGTCATGTCATGTCCCTCACAAGACCTTTCCTGATCAACTAGACAAAATGCTTTTCCTTTCCCACAGCGTCATTTCTCTATGTTATTTTTAGCTCTTCTACACTTCTTACTATTTGTGTCATTTTTGCTTTTTGAATAATTTCTCTAAAATTAAATGTCTGGTGTGGGAAACAGGGAAGGATGCATTACCTATGACAGAGAATTAAGGGTTTGGCCTAATATTTGAAAGCTGCCTTACCACTAGGACCGTTTATTTGTTCTTACCTGAGAGGTGAGTTGAGTCTTTGAAAGAATGAACAGAAACTGTCTTCACCTGTGAGTTCAGGGAGCAGAGATTAGGATTCAGAATCCTCTGACTGTTGGGGTCCTAAAAACTGTACTAGTAGGGATGAAGAAGAAGAGATTTTGGTTTTGTTTTCTCCATCACCAAAACTGCATTTCAAGTCATTGTTCGCACCCTACGTGGTCGTGGTCTGTAGACATAAATGTGAGCCAGAGAAAAATGATATAGTCACCCAATAAAATTAGGCTTAAAATTCTATAAATGTAATTTATACAAATAAAATGTAAAGAGACATGATCCCAATAACGAAAACCAATAAAAGAAAAGAACTTTCAGACAACAAGAAAGTATAAACAAAAGTTTCAGACACCTGATATCAGAAACAAATTAAACAAATTTGTATCTGATTGTTCAAATATAAGAAAATATATAAGAATTACAGCAGAGGCTGACTAGCCATTACATAGGAACAAATGGACATCCTAGAAATCAAAACAAAGTAGTTAAAATTAAGAATGTAGTAGACTCAACCAGAGATCAGCCTCAGCTGCGGGAATAATTAACATAGACTAATGCACATCCAAGAAGAATAGATGCGGTGCACGGAGGTGGGGGTCAGACACAGAGGGTTCCTTGAGTGGTTTTCCACTGCTATGCTGCGGTTGATGGCAACAAGGAAAGCAGGGAAGAAGGAACCCTGGAAAGAACATTGAGAAGTTGATGCTGTACCACCAAGGTAAAGAAAGCTCCTAGATCTTTAGAAATTTAAAAATGATAAAGAAAACGAAACCTTCATTCTAGGAACAACAACAACAAATATATATATATATATATATATATATATATATATATATATATATGAAACAATGATACTAGAAACCAATGAATGGTATGCATTAAAATAAACTGAAAGCTATTTCTATTAATGCAATAAAACATACTTTAATTTTTTTCAGATAAAAGGAAAATTATAGAGGATGTGAACTTGGAGGTCCAAGAGAATATATAGAACAAAGACAAAAAATGAAAATGGTCAGATCCAAGAAAATGTTGATTATAAAATAAAAAAGTGTGCATGCAATGCCACTTTGAGCTGAAGTGTAACACCATGTATGGCGATAGTAATATAAATTGAAGTAGGGAAAATTTAAATGTCCAAGATGATTGCGTTATCCAGAAAAAAACAATTAATACAGTACTTTGATATACCAGTGCAAATTGTAACGTCTAGACTAGTGAAAGTGAAATTTAAAACTAATAAAAAGTTGAAATGGAGTAAAATTAATACATGAAAGTCAAGGGAGAAAAAAGAACATTAATATTTATAAATTATCTTAATGTTCCAATTAGCTAAGGGAAGTTGTCATATTAAGTAACTCAGAACCCAACTGTATTGTATTTATAGTTCTTCTGAAGCACCAACATTAAAAATATTAGCAGCGAAAAGATAGGAAAAGTATAATACACAAACATTGGCTAAAAGAAAACTTGTGTTACTATACCAATGTCAAGCAATTAGCTTTCAAGATAAAGCTGGTTTAGTAACTACAAATCATTTCTGATTTAAAAGAATGTTAAATTGCATATGCAGACATAAGGAAGCTAAATAGTGTGTGCCTAGCATAGTTGCAGAACATGCAAAACATGTATTGGCAGGCTGTTAAAGAGAAACATTGTCTTGAGATTTAGCTACAGGCTTTTTGTTTGTTTGTTTTTCTTTTGTTTTTGCCTCTGTTGGTCTCCTTTTGGAGCTCCTGTCCCAACAGAACCAAAAAACAAAAACAAACAAACAAAAACTGAGCCCTGGGGGCCTTGCAGAGACTGATTACCCAACCAAGGATAATGCATGAAGAGAAACTAAAATTCTGGCTCAGATGTAGCCCATAGACTCAGTATCCAAGTGAGGGTACTAGTTAGAGGAGCAGGGCCTTTCGCTGGCATCAACTCAGTGACG
The DNA here is from genome assembly GCF_907164565.1 of Psammomys obesus. Taxonomy (NCBI): domain Eukaryota; kingdom Metazoa; phylum Chordata; class Mammalia; order Rodentia; family Muridae; genus Psammomys; species Psammomys obesus. Next base: position 42,873,415 of record NW_026587216.1, on the reverse strand, counting down.
GGCTCTATGATCACCTCCCCGTGGGGGCCTGCAGCCTTGCCAGGCCACAGAGGAAGAGGATGCAGCCAGTCCTGATGAGACCTGATAGGCTAGGGTCAAATAGAAGTGGAGGAGGACCTCCCCTATCAGTAGACTAGAGGAGGGGCATAGGGGGAGAAGAGGAGGGTAGGTTTGGGAGGAGATGGGGGAGGAGGTCACAGCCAAGGATACAAACTGAATAAATTGTAATAAATGATAATAATACAAAATAATAAAAGAAAAAATATTTACCCATGGATTTCGAGGAAAACATCTCAAGGAAATAAATATCCAGTGGTTTAACACATGTGCTTCACTTTGCGCTCCAACATTGAAGCATATTTTAAAATCTTCTGCGTATTGTATGTCTCAATAAATTTAAAAACAAAACTAATTAATTCGAGAACTTTTGTACTATTTCTATAAATAGTTAATTTTCAACATTTCTCCCAATACTTCAGAGGGTCTCCCACATATAGGGCTGACCATATTTACAAACTATACTCTTCGAACTTATATCTGATTCTTCCTAGCACAGTTCCACTCTACATACACCCATCTGTAGTGAAATCACAGGATCCTTCCTTTTCCCTCACTCTCAGGATCCAGCAATCCTTAAACTGTAATGTTGACTCTAAATTTTTTCTTTACCATTAACTAATTGTATGACTTTGATAAGGCTGTTCAATTCTTTCAGCTTTAATTTCCCCTTCTCTAAATGGCTTAAAAAACATCTAGCCACCAAGATTGTTGTAATAATTAAGATAAGGTGATGTATGTGCATTTGTGTACTTGTGCAATTATTCACCAATCTCTAAGACAGGTACGTTTAGATCTGCAGTATTTTGCTTCGTCAAACTGTTCAATATACAGCAGTACTTCACAGTTTGCTGGTATTTATGCAAAACCCCTGCATTCATTAGAGTGCAGCTGTTTCCCTCTCAAGGCCTTCAAATGTATTTGCTTATGGGGAGAAAGGTTTCAGTGGTTCATTTCCATCCTCAAATTTTACGTGCCCTAAGTTCTTTCCTCCAGGGTTCCCTCTGCTTTGTGGGTTCTCAGTCTGTGCTGTAACCACACTCACCTGTGGGATTTTATACAGTGAGACTCGAAAGTGTTGTATCTAAGATTCTGGACGCTTATGTTATCTGTTTGTTTCTTTTGAGATAGAGGCTCACTGTGTAGCCCAGATCGACCTCCAACTTTCCAACCCCCTTGCCTAAGCCTCTTTAGTGCCAGGGTGGATTACAAACATGTACCAACAAAACCATCTTCGGTATTCACTTCTTACCAAAAACTTCAGTAAGTATATCTGAGCGAGGTACTAGAATTACAAAGGGATGCTATGTTCTCAGTCTCACGTGTACCTGGTTCCTCCGGTACCCAAAGACTTTCAAGTTCACATATACATCCTTGATGTGAGTCCTCGTGGATTCGGGTCCATGCTCAGACACACAACTGTCTCTTCCTCAGTGGCTGGTGACTGCTCGCACTTTCCAGGCACCTTACTGTTTTCCACATTCCACATTGGTAAGCAGTACTTTTGTCCATCAGTAAATTGCCAGCATTCAATTGAATAGCACTCACAAAATTATAGAACTTGTATAAAAGGTTGACAAAAAGAAAGCAAGGCCACCTGCTGTTGCAACTTTTGCCAGACATTACCGTACATACTTTTATGTTTCAGGGACTTTCAGAGTTTTTGTATACCCTTTTCCCAGAATAATTTGATTCACTGCTTTTGAAATTCTATAAAACTAAGCCTGGTACATACAAAATTTATACGCAACAAATATGTGAATTTGTTATATGCCAAAGTTAAAACTGATGTGAAAACAGCCAATTATTTAATAATTGATATTAAAGTGAATAGTTAAGCACCTGGAAAATTTAAATAATTTTCTTTCATACTCAGTCTATACTGGACTATATTTTATAAAAACTTTACAGTTGAGAATAATTGTTCTGTGTGTGACACTTTTAAAAGAATAACTATATCTGGGCATTCTAGAAACAGAACAAACATATTTATCACAAAAATAATATAGAAATCTTCTCTGGCAAAAATTAATATTTCCAAAAAATACAATGTCTCTAAGCTGGTTCATGGCACATGACATAACCAAAAATGGTTTTAAAACTAAAAGTCTTCAGATTTAAAAAATAAGTACATTATCATAGCCTGAGGGCTTTGACAGGCTGGTACATAACATTAATGCAATGAATAAAATACGACAAAATAAGATCTAACTTTTACTAATCAAATTGGCAAAGATAAAATCTGGTATCCTTGTATGAGCAAACATCCATTGTCATATGCCAGTGAACCAGCAGTTCGTTACATGTCCCGAGGGCATTTGGTACTATGTATCAAAATTCAAAACATCAATTTTGGTCGTATTATCCCATTTCTAATATTTTACCTGCTGACATGTAGCCAGGTAAGCAACAGTGAACACACAAAATATCAGCACAGCTTTTAATACAAAAGAAGGGAAGCGGCGCTTTAATAAAGGGTTGGGGAAAGTGTGTTTGGACAATATGGAAAAAGCAATAATCTTGCACACATGGAAAATACAGTGAGGGTCAAGGTGGAACGGCCTTTGTCATCATGCTGTGAGCTCTCAGTGCTTTTTACTATGTGGTGATGTCAAATGAAGGTATTATTATACTGCATTTCCAATCTGTATTTTCTTCCCTTTGTCAAATGAAGATTTTTACTGTTAAAAAAAATACAGTAATTCTCTTTATAAGAAAAGGAAAAAGAGAGTCACTAAAAAAAATGGAATGAGTTTCCTGATGTGCTGCTAATAACAGCTAAAATTTGGGATCTTGCTCTGACAGAACAATACATTTAGCACGTCCACTTGGTGATACAGAGTTAAATTTCAAAAGCCGACAGACTCCTGTGCTCACTCTCTAGACTGAGAAAGTAGGCCAAATGGAAAGTAACCTGATACACTCTGATAGTCCCCTACGCAGTGAAGATCGCCTTAGGCATTTGATAGGCATATGTAGTCATTTAGTATTCAGATTGCGGTCACCTTTACAAAACAGTCATTGTGTGAACTGGAGAGAGAGGAGGGAACTCTTTGGGCCTGTTGTCTTGAAATGAGAATTGATTTTTAGTAACTAACTAGGGTCAAAATAGACTAACTGCAATAGACTTTTTTTTTTCTTCCTCCAAAAGGCTCATCATTACACCTTCTATAAAGGGGCACATGTTTTAATTGGCAATTAAGACCACGTGGTGCACAATGGGGTGTGTGATTGTATTTGTCAAGAAGCGCAGGTGGAATGCCTGTGATGACTGCTCTTACTCTAGACTCCAGGGCCTGCATGAGGTGTGCATGTCATCGTAGAACAAGTGGACGTGTTTACTTGTATTGTAGACTAACCTGCTCATCTGATACATTTTTCTAATTGGCATTACTTAGCAAATGGCTAAAAATGGGGAAACATGATGGATTACCTCATTAACAATCAAGCGCTTCCTGTAAGGGAGGTGAGGCACAAGTGTCTATCTTCCACCAAATAGCAAGCAAGTGACACACATTTCCTTGCAAGTTATTAGTAGTTGCATAAAACACTAAAACACAAAGTTTAGAATAATGTGTTTTTACTTGAGTTGCATGGCCCATAACAGACTATGCCAAGTTAGATAGAAGTTGTCCAGAATTAATTCTTAACTAAAACTTGTCTCCTCTTCTGATTTATCTCATAAGCAAGGCAGTAGCTACCTTAGCTTTGGGTTCCAGCAGCCTCTTGAACAAGGACATTTGATCTGAACCAAAATAAAGGTTGAGTCATTCTTCCAGATTTCTGATACTGGCATACCTCCCTTGATCATGCTGAGGATTAAGCAGGATAAATGATCAGGAAGATGTAAATCAAAAATGAATTTCATTTTATCCCATAATATTGGCAAAAATTAAAAAGACTAAGACAGGGCTTCTGAGCCTCTGTGGAAATAGTAACTCTCAAACGCCATTGCTGGGGCTATAAATTGGTACAAAACTTCTCAGCGCATTTTGGCAGCATCTTTCCAATCTGCATTTCTTTCAATCCAACATGTCATTTCTTGGAATCTGTACTACTGAATCCTCACATAACTAGGTAAGGACAGATGAACGGTGTGCTTACTGAAATATTTTAAAGTAGAAAGTAAATTAAGACCATTGAAACATTCATTTCTAAAAATGTTTAGATATACTAAGTACTAAGAAAATAGTTGAATATGTTAAAGTAAAATCAAGCTGTGACATTCCATACACCATTAGAAATATACAGACACACACCCAATACACAGACTCACACATACACACCACACCACATACATACATGCACACACACACACACACACACACACACACACACACACATGCATGCATCCACCCACTCCAGTGTCTGGATTTGGAGCATGGTTCAGGATGCACTATTAAAAGAAAATGGCTAGTTATAAAATAACACAGAGGATGATGTCATCTCTGTTGAGATAGAGGCAGATGAAGGGAAGGTGGGAGGAGAGGACACTAGGAAAGATGGAGAGGGAGAGAAGGGGACTCACAGCTTGTTACCACCAGTAATTAATCTTTTGTCATGCTATTACAATAAGATATCAGTGGTTACTACTCTTTAATTCTGTAAGGTTACTATCCTAAATCAGTATGTTGCCTAAGCCCTGTAGGCATAAAAAGGGTGGGAATGGAAAAGAAAACTCTATTTAACAGTGCTAGTCGCTGGATAACCGTTTCTACTGTGGCCCTTGCCTTCACTACGCGGCCATATGCATGCTCCTCTCCCATTCCTAATCTTCCCGTTGCAGTAATTTAATCAGTTCCGTTCAACCCACGATGTAGCACCGCTGACTTTCAAAACTCCCCTATCGTCAAAGAGTCCATAAACATTGCCTGGAACTGTCACATGCCAGCCTGTTCTACTGCTAGAGAACATATAATACGTTATTATGAAGGGCTGGAGAGCTGCCTCATTAGAATCTAAGCATTGCGTAAGAATTGCCCGAGTGAAAACTGACGAGTTCTGTCCTCTTCGTGTACTGGTTGGGAGGCACTGACTCTGTGGACCGTGGTTGTTTTCTGGCTGACTTTGCACCAGACTTTGCCCTGCAGTCTCCGTGGAGTGAGAATCTTGCCCTTCTGTCAGTTTATCTTCGCATCTACTGTTCTCTTCCTTTGGCTTTCCTATCCCGGTCATCCCTTGAGGGATCTATAATTATCCTTAAATCATTCCTGAACTTAAATCTTAAAGCACACTGAGAGGCACTAAAGTAGTCTTAGCAAATTGGGGCCTCATGGAATAGTGGCAGATGGTAAAAGTCATGGCTAAACCCGGGATACTTACTGGAAAGAGAAAGTGAGGATCCTTTTGCCTCCCCCCCTTTTTTTTTCATCCTGGATATGAACTTGGGAGAATTCAAAAGATTTATTGTATTTTTAATTATGTTGATGTGTTTGCCTGTGTGTATTTGAGTGCAGGTGCTCTTGGAAGCCTGAAGAAGGTGTCAGACTCTCTGCTACTTGAGTTATAGTCAGGTGTGAGTGGACAGAGGTGGGTACTGGGAATGAATTTGGATCCTCTGTGAGGACCTTATCCACTGGTCCATCTGTCTAGCCCCCAAAGTTGGGAGAGTTGAAGTCAGGAGCTGCAAATAGGCTTAGGTGAACCCAAAGGTAAGCTAGCATGATGTACAGCACAGCACTGAGATACAGAACGCCAGTGCCAGGTTGTTGAGAGTCTCAGGACGGGGCTGCATAAAGCCAATAATGTCCCAGGAATTTCAGCTCACGGTTCAGCAGGTTGTCTGACTCTCTAAATTTGTCATACAATACGTTATATAGTTAAAAAATAGTGTGTCAGTGTCATTACTGCAAGCCTTGGATGAGGGATCAAAAGTATAGATTCTTTTGTCAGCTGTTCTCGTGACAAAAGAAAAAAAAAACAGTGAAATTGAAAGCAAGGGTAAAAGCTAGTGCTTCCCGGAGGTGGAAGATGTGTCAAACTTTTTCTGGGGGGGGTGATGCTAACGCGTGTCACCACAGTCCAGCAAAAGCAGTGTCACAGTTCTTCCTGGGACCAAGGTTCCTGTCATAAACATGTAAAAAGCGCATGCTGCCTTGCAGATTTTCATTTCTGTGCTTGCTGGTAACAGGAGCCGGAAGCAGCACTACTCAGTAAGGCTGCCATCATATTACCAAGTTTGAGAATGCTGCTTTCTTCCGGCCCATGTGGGACCTGGCACGTTTGTTGCTGATCTTCAGATACTTACTCACCTAATCAGAGTAACCACCGCCATGATAACCAAAAGGAGATCGTGTTTATTCAAGGTGCTGTTATTATCATCGCCTTCACACGCCTAATGCTTTGTCTTTTGAAGGGGACCCTATGTGCTCAGGATACTATCAGGTCATTTGCAGGGATGTGATGAGCTGATATTTGTAGTAAAATACAGTGAAAAGATATATCATCAGTGAGAAAATACTTAATTGTGTTCAGCATTTTGCAATTCAGATTCCTGAGGTGATTCCCTGAATTTAAGAGGGGAGGCTGACTACATCACTGAACACTAGGCGATGATGGCTATGAAAATTACCCGGTGAGGGAAATGAAAGTTAGTAACGATGCATTTCCAACAATCCAAGCATTAAGTGGCTGGGAACCAGTGGAATGGACCCACTAAATACTTCTTGGTGCTCAAAGCCACAATTTGCTTACATGACTTGTGAAAATTGAAATAGTTGGTATAAAGCCTGCCTCTGCTCAGGAATCTACAGTGATCCATTTAATGCCATGGTGGTTATTATACATTTCATACTCCTTTTTTTGTTTTGTTTTGTTTTTCCAATTTCCAATTAGGAAAAATTAAAGTGACAACGTCCTTGAAAGGTATTTACATAGGGAAATACGTGGATGCATTGTAATTTTGGTAAGGTGTGGAGTCAGATAGTATTGAATGAACAGGAAGGAGGCCTGAGACTTAAAGCTTCAGTCATTAGTTTATTTTTGAAATAAACATTGTTGATTACTCTCTCTTAAAAGAGCTGGACCTGATAGGCTAGGGTCAGATGGAAGGGGAAGAGGAACTCCCCTATCAGTGGACTGGGGAAGGGGCATGGGAGGAGAAGAGGGAGGGAGGGCAGGATTGGCAGGGGATGAGGGAGGGGGCTACAGCTGGGATACAACATGAATAAATTGTAATAAATAATATATATATTTTAAAAAAGAACTGGAGTTCTTTACTAAAAGCATCTTACTTGTTACTTTAGAAAATATGCATATGTAAAAATCTGAAATTAAACCTGAAAATGAATGTGGGGTCAAAGACATTTAGGGCCTATACAGTGACTATTTAGATCTGAGATGAAGTCGTTAAGAATGTCCCCATTTTACAGTTAGGAAACTGAGACAGAAGATGTCCTTGCTCACAGGCCCAGTGTTAACGCTGATATCTCAGGTCTGACTTGGATGAAGGCCAAGCAGGCCAAAGGAAGATTATAATTTTTTGCTTTAGTTTCTAATTATCTTTCTTGGTGCTTTAAACTAAATGAAAACCTCTACAGGAAAACTATACTTGAGGATGTGACGGAAACAGAGTCGTCCAGATGCCTCAAGGATGGCTGCTTTCACAAGTACATCTCTCCATGTCATATGTCAGTTTTTGCCATGGTCTTATAAGATGCCTCTAGATCTCTTGACTGTTCAGTGCTGGGTATTTCCAGGAGCAATCCTCTCACTCCGGGAGCTCTGCCTTCTTCTTTTCTCTTAGGTTCCCACCTCCAACCCTATACTAAAGCTCCTAGTAAACTCACCCTACAGTTACAAAGAATTTCCAGTTCAACAGGCAAATGACCCAGAAGCCATTGGCTTGGCTTGGCTTTCATGCCCCTTGATTCTGTCCAGCACCACAGCTTCCCATGTCAGGCATGCCTGAGGTGTGAGTGCCTCCTTGGCATGACAGAATTCTGACCCCCACCTCAAAATAATATCTATCAAAGATGGCTTCTCCCAGCTCTTGGAAGTTGTGATGGAAAGAGATGGCAAACATTTCAGTACTAGCAGCAGTGGCAGGAAATAACAGTGAGGACAGCAATCTTTTGAAGTGCGTGTTGTGGGTCTGTTACAGAACGAGGTACTCACCTCATTGCCTCAGCTCACCTGCTTGCCAGGCATCAGGTCAGCACTATTTTGGCCCATTTGAAAAGGAGGAAAACCAGTGTAGGAAGATCAAGAGATGCCTCGGCCTGGTCCAGTCAGCAACAGAGATAGAACGATACCTCCCATGGCCCTGTCACACAGGCTTTTCATTCCTGCTCTATCACTTTAAACAGCCACCTTGGGGGCTGATGTGGACACCTGAGAAGATTTGCATAGCTCTGTATTTTTTCTGGTTCAACAAAAAACTCAATTTACCCCAAAATTTGGCCACTGTTTAGTTCTTACATCTAACGCCAGATCCATATCAAAAATAGTTTTATTTCTACGCACTGGCGGTACCTCACTTTGATTTTTGAAGGATTGGCAATTTCAAGTGGAGGAGACATTTCAAAGGTAATTTGATTTTAAGCTTCCTCACTGGAAAAGGAAAAAAAAATAAACTTGGGCATTAAAGAAGGAAATTTAGCATGTGGGAATTTTTAGCTGGCAGAAATAGGTGCTGAATTCTGGAAGAATCCATTATTAGGCACTGCACAGTGAGACTGACCTGACATCCAATAGCCCAGTGTGCCTGCTGCTCCTAGTAGCTAATTTCCATGTGGAAAGCTACTGTAGCAATAACCACAGGAGGCTACTTTTCCTTTTCCTCTTACCCTAAGGGTTGAATTCTCCAATCCGCCACCCACAAAAATACACGTGTGCACGCATATTCACTCACGCACGCCACACACAATGAAGAGAGGCTGGAAGAAACAATTCCTGTTCACAGGCTTAAATAGTCCTCTCGGCCTGAAAAAAAAAAAAAAAGAACATTAATGCAGCAAATGATGCTGTTCTCATATATTCATTTTAAGATATAGGCAATTAAAAGTTTGAGAACTTTACCTGCGTGGTGAAATTTTGTTTTAAAGCGCCTCCTCGGAGCAGAGGACATTGGAAGATTCCCAAGATTTTCTTTCAAGAACCATCATATTAATATTCCAGCATATTTGAGATTTAACATTTCATATTCTTTCCTGCACACCTTTTATTGTTCCTATTTACAGTGCACCTGAAACACATTGTGTAATTGGCAGAGAGCCCAGATTTTCCATTTAGAAACAGTTTGATGATTTCACTTTTTCTTCTTCCTTTTTTTTTCCCTAACAGCAGGTGCTCCACATTGTAAACAATGGCAGTCGCCATAATATTATTAGCTTTTGAATTTTTATTACATTCTTGCCTCCTTACATATTTTAAACTTCAGTACAAGGAATTTCTGGCACCAGCTCAGCAAGCTTCTTGTTTCATAAGGAAGAGAGATTCTGGTGAACAGAGTGCTTCATTGTCATTTATAATTAGAAAGTGTAAGATTTACCTAATCATAAAATCACCCAATATTTTCAGGTTTGTTTCCAATTTTCGAGGCAATACATTCACATCTGTCCTGAGCAGAACACTAATTCCCTTTCCAGTTACATTAGTTTCACTAACGCTTAACCCTTCCCTAGCCCAGTATCTATCTATAATTCTCCTCTTGTGTAGTTTTGCAGAGCCTATGATTAAAAGCTAGCTTTTTTTCCTTTAACGTTTCTAAAATGGCCTGAGCACAGCATATTGATGCACTCAATTGAGTTGTTTTAGCAATCAATGTGTATCGCTGCACGATCAATTTGGTTTCAGCTGTCTTTGTGGGATAAAGAGATGGCTTAGGTGATATAATTGGCCATGCTCATTGCCAAATACATCATTAAAGCCCCAGTCATGGTGACCAAACCCTCAGCAGAGAAACCATATTCTGCATACAGCAAGTGCTCAAAATGTGTTTGCTTAAAAAAAAAACACACACACAAACAAACTAAAATGCCCCACAGAAACTCATGTTATTAGAACAATTCCCCATTGTTCTAAGGAGTTAGAATTTTATGTCCTATAATTCACTTATGAATTTTTGCAGATTTGTGAAGAAAACAGTGAGTTCAAAAATCAGCAAATCGTGCTCTCAGAGAGACTGATCTGAGCAGTTCTAAATTAATTAGCCAGTTAGCTGATACTGTATGCAGACAAGACATATTTCCAGCCTCAAAGCTGTATATGCACATCATATTTTGAGGTAAAGTTCAAGATAATACTTAAGATAAACAATATATGGTGTTTTTCTTCACAGGTCGTGAGGGCTTTCACATTAGCTAAGGAGGGAGGGGGATCAAGCCATTCTGTGTATTTCTACAGCTAAGCTCATCCCCACTAACCTGTGTTTCGAGCTACATTTTTTCCAGATCACTTCAATAAGTGAAAGCCCAACAGAGAGCAGATGCAATATAAGAGCAATAAAGGAAGAAAAGAATTAAAAATCCTTTGTTCTCCCTGCAGCACATCCATAAATCTATTAGCACTGTTTCCCTTTCTTCTCTCTCCTTCCCCTTTCTTATTTATTTATATATTTACTTTTTTTTTTTTTTTGCATCCTAATCCAGATCTCCAGTTCTCTGAAGCAGCCCTTAATCAGGCTCCCCAAAGGCCTACGACTGCATGCGGCAATTTCTCCCCTGCTCTCAGCACAGATGTTTCAAGCACATTCCATTACACCTACAAGCCATTACAGCTAATGGCTTATTCTGATGAAGAAAGCTGCTTTCAGTTCAGTGCAGCAAAGGGGAAAATTTCCTCCTGTACAGTTCGATCCCTGCAACAATGAAATGTGGGGGCAGGTGGCACAACAGAACTCTCTAATGTTAATTACATACTGTATTACCCCCAAATTTGGCTGGTCATTAATTATGCTAATTTACCTTGCTCAAAATTAGCACCATCAATGTGAACATTTGAGCAGATTATAGTAAAATGTAGTCTAATCATGGTTCCTTGCAAACATGAACCTTCTGAGCCATCCTCAGAAAGATGATTTTTTACTAGATAGGAAACCTTAAGGAGAAATGGTCAGTGGTAATTCTTGGTCCCATTTGAAAAAAAGAAAAAATCTAATTTTTCAGGAAGATACTGTCAAGAGGAAATGCCTTGTAAGTCCAGACTAGATGTGTCCTTTATTAATTGCTAGGTGTGGAAAATTTGTCTAAAATAGAAAACATCAAGAAAAATAAGGCTGCTATGTTTTGGACTGAATACAAATCACAGGTGTTATTTTGAAACAGAATGCAGGAACTGTGGAAAATAACATTTTCTGGCAGTGTCTGGAGTTTTAGCACTAAGGAGTGTAGTGATTTTCCTGTATGCATTTTTCATAGAGCCTTGATAAGGAGAGATGTGAATTGTCTTCAACAGCTCCTATAGTTAGAGACTGTATTTTTTTTTATTTATTGCTCTATTAAAAATTAACATGTCTCTCCTTCCAACTAATGCTCAGATTTTTCCATATTGATTGCAGGCATAATAAAGTGTGTGAATCGGGTTAGACTTATTTTTCCATATGAATTAAATAAGTTCAATTGCATTTTGGCCTGGTGAAATTCATTGGGTTTCAGAAGCAAATAGAAAATCTTTTCTATGGAGTGAACAGTCTCCGTTTCCTCTTCAAGGCTGCTGTTTCCTTCTATCCATCTCCAAGAAGCCATCATCATATTAACATAGATGACAATCTGGCAAGGAGGTGCTGATCAAAGATAAATTTCACACTCGCACTTCGCATTTTCTAATTACACCATCTGTGTCAGACTCTTTCGTGGCAGTTCTGCCCAATCTGTCAAATGCTGCGTGCCTGTGGGAATGCAGAGGAGCTGAGAAGATCGCCTTGTCTCTCCCCCACCCTCCCAGCCTATCCATCACCCCCAATCGGAGCTGGGCAGAGATATTAGTCTAATTGGGGACAGGAATGAAAGTTCCAGGTTGCAGGGGAGATGAAGTGTTTGGGGAACGCGAGACATGAGATTGCAATTTGAATCATATTATGGGGCCTGCCCTAGCTTGTCTGGGAGCAGGCTCAGAACAAGCCATGCATGCGATATCAGGGTGGGAGGGAGAGGGCAGGAGAATGGTTTTTTAAGAGAATCATGAATGGGAAAGTGTCTTCTTTCATTTCTCTGTTTCTTCCAGGCATATTAAGGATAAATGATTGTGAGCAGACGCTGATGGGAAGTGCTCATCCTTTTATTGTAAGAATAAGGAGTTAAATAGAATGACCCAACTGATAAGGCCAAATCTAATCTAATCAAGGGCAAGCAAATAAATCCAACAGTTCTACCCAAGTAACAAAAATTAGTTCTTGGAGAATACACTTGAGACATTTGGGCACAATAAGCTAAAAACAAAAGGCATAGAAGGCTGCTAGGCACTTTAATAAAAAAATAAGTTTTTAAATATGTAGTAAAGTTCAATTCCACTTTGATCTCTTCTCTATTAATTTAGGGTGACAAAGTCCATGAAATATCAAAGAAAAATGAAATGATTGCCCTTTGAAACTAGTACCATGGCATAGCTATTTCTAGTTATTGATTTCTTGCTGCCTTTAAGTCATGCTGTATCTGATGCCAAGGTAAGTGAATAAATGTAGTAAATCATTTTAACTCTTCAATGGTGCACACTCATTTGTGTTTACTCAAAAATTGGTCTGCTATCAAACCAAGAATTCCCATCTCTCTCTTCTCTTCCTAAGTAGTATTATTTTTGTTGCCCTTGAGGAATCTGCAATCACTTTTTGCTTTTACTCGTTCCCCATTGAGAAAGTTTGGCTAAAAAATAAAACAGGAAAATAAATAAGGTTAGAAAACTTGACTGTAGACCTAGCACTGTCATTTTTCTGATTCTGTTTCCTATGAACGTCACAACTCCCACCTCTTAAAGCTGAAGCACGCATGAAAGCATGGTGAAGAGTATACGGCATCCCGAGGTCTCTAAGGTCACATTACTTATGTGTTTGTTCACACCTTGTCTTAAATATGGTGATACTTCAAGTATTTATTTAATCACACTTGATCTGAAAATTTTCTCTCCATGTGCATGATCTCAGTGTCCTGATGCTGAAGTGGAATCTCTTTGCTCTTGCTTTGTCCCATAGAAAATCACCTCAGGAAGGAAAGGGATTTTGCACTCTTCTGTCATTCACGATGTACATGGCTACAATGGTTGGACTCTATCACACAGCGTTATTAAGTGCCTTCAGCAAAATTAATACTTGCTCAGGAAAGAAGGTCTATCTGAGTCACTGAATAAACTCAAGCTGGTAACACTGATGTGACTCTGCTTGTGCAGAATAAAAATCCCCAACAACATGGCTCTTTAGTAGGTCCCTGCCTTTGAAAAAAAATCAGAATTTTATAAACAAAATTGACAGTTTTGCTTAGACTCTAGAAGTTTTCCTCGAAAGAGCAACTTAATGCAAACAGCTCCTGCAGCATTTTATTGTGAAGACAAAACTGAATCTTTTTGAAGACACTGCCTACTCCAACCATGACAATAAATTCATGGGAATAGTGACTAGATGCTGAGGATATAAAAAACTCTCAAGAGATCATTTTCAGCTATGTGTTTTTATTGCTTACATATATACATATATATTTCCCTACATTTATATGTATATGTCCATAAATATAAATAAGTGTGCCTGTGTGTGTATGTATGTATGTATGTATGTATGTATGTATGTATGTATGTATGTATGT
>NW_026587216.1:42806788-42859621 GCF_907164565.1 Psammomys obesus | reverse complement strand
TGTATGTATGTATGTATGTATGTATGTATGTATGTATGTATGTATGTTTGTGTTGTCGTAATTGAAGAGTTCAGGAAAAATGTGAAAGGACAATAAATGAGAAAATAAAAACTCAGAGACAGGATATACTAAGTATACACAAAAGAGCTGTCCTACAGATTAGAGAATTGAAAAGAAAATTCCAAGCAGTATTCAGTTCTATGAGCTGTTACTTCCAATGCTAAGGAAATGTCCTTCATTGCAAACCTTTTGATTGTACTAAGGCTGGATATCGATGAGGGATCCACATAGAAAATCCATTAAATTACTTAATCACTATACTTGCTTAATTCAGTTGTAAATGACCCTGGGTATCAGCAGAAGCAGAATTTTTGTTCTTTTATTGACATGCAACTGTCACCAGTGTCCAAAGACTGTCTCGTCTCCTCTTTGTGTTCTTGGGAACATCTCAGCTGCTGGAAGTAGAACGGTTATGAATCATGTACATGTTTAAGGGAGTAAGATGACTACTCCAGATATTGTTTGTGAGCTGTGCATCTTGAGTATGAACTTCTCTTCACTGTTCACGAAACAGGTAAATACACAAGTCCTGATGTGATGTTTAACTTTTAGATTGATACCTGCATTGTTGAGATCTTTTGTTTAACTGAATCTATGAAAATAACTTCCCTCTTCAGATGTGTTAGCTAGACATTTAACAGTTTTATGGCATGTACAAAATAGTTCGGTTTTTAAAATTAATGATATTAAAGGTTAATTTTGGAGAGCACCACAAAGAGCTACCAAATATGCAATGATTTACTTCACTAAACCCACAGGTAAAAGAAAATAATTCAGTATTTTGAAGAGTCAAAAGAGTGCAAAGACTTAGGAGACACAATAAGATCCTTAATCACTTCCAGTTCTTTCCATGGCTTGTCACTGTCATGCCATGTGTCCATTATAAGCATCCCAAACCAAAAATGAATTAGTCGCTTTACTGCTATGCAATCCAGTCTAAGGAATCTTGCATCCTTATTTCAGTAATATATCTCTGTATAAATATTTAAAGAATAAAGATTATTTTGGGGCTCCTTGGCTCAGTAAAACTCAACAACTCTAAGTATAATATTTACGGAAAAATGAAAGTAACATTTTGGGCCAAGAGTCAGAGAGTTGTCTCCTAGATAAGGCACCAGGATGGGAAAACTGCAGCTTCACCTCTGCCATCCTGGAAACAAAATGCAGAACAGCCTGGTTGCCAGCTCTGCGTGTCTTGATCCTTGTCCAATCTCACTCCAGTAAGCTTTATTTCACACCCCGTTTAGAGCATGCTTGGAGGAGCACCCAAAGATTTGAGAGAAGGCTCAAGGCTTATCTCTGCTCTCCAGACATCAGCAGTGTGAAACATGGGACCTTTAAAAATAATGTTTCCTGCTCTTCCTGATTCTGGTCAAGCTGAACACTCTGCAGAGGTGGCTCTTCTGACGAAACAGTTGGCACTTCCTATAGGAGGCACAGCCAGAGTCTAGGTACCCACAGGTGCATGGAGATTGAAATAGAAAAGCTTCAAATGAGGACCACAAGAAGCCCCCAGAAACAGAGCTACCAGTTCTCAGGAATGATGTATGGGATCCCTGCTTTCCCAATAACACAGGCAAAGTTCAGCCAAGTCCCAACAATTCATTCTTAGCATGAATCTTTGTTTGTATAGTTTTGCTTTTTTTTTTTTTATTAGACTGGGTTTCTCTGTGTAGTCCTGGTTGTCCTGGGCTCATTTGTAGACCAGGCTCGCCTTGAACTCACAGAGATCTGCCTGCCTCTGCCTCCCAAGTGCTGGGATTAAAGATGACATTCAGTACCACAGCCAAGCTCTTAGCATGAGGCTAGATGTGGGTGTATAGAGGCATCTACAGAAGGCCACAGTTACTGACTCCTGGTTCTTTTCAATCACTGGGCCTTAAAAAAAATCATTCCTCACAACTAAAGGGTTTGCTTTCCATGAATAATCAAGATGGGTAAAACCTATTGTAAATATAATCAATCTCTATAGTATTGTTAAATAGATGATGTTGAAATAAAAGTAAAGGATGAAAAGTTTTCTGTGAAGAATGTATCAAACTGCTGCTCACTATCTGAATTTAAGTGAATAAGAAAGGTTTTAGACATTGGTAAATTAGGTGAGTGGAATGCGCTGATTATTATTAGCTGTTTGAAGTATGTATCACACACAAACATATCAGAATTTTTCTTTTCTAAGATACTGAACAAAGCAATTGACAAAGATTGCAAGAGTTGGTTGGAAATATTGTCATGTAACATTTTTTAGCAGTTTTTTTTAATGAACACTAGTTTAGAGGTTGACCAAGGTTCTATTTTCATCACTGGGGCGAATGTACCTGTTGGATAAGTATCTAAAGAAGAAGTTTTAGTAAGTGAAACTGCACGAATATTTCAGTGCCAACATTGACAGAGTGTGGCTGTACTCACAGGCGGCTGGTTCTGAAACACCCTGAGTCCTTCCTTATGAACAGGACTCACCATCCTGAGTTTTCCAAAGCTCAAAGTCGTGAACGTGAGAATCATAGCTCTTTTCCTTTTGTCTTTTTTACAAGATGGAAGAACAACGCTCAAATTGTTATGAACAGTAATTTACAGTGTTTTAAAAAATAATTATTGCCCTGCAGACTATCAAAGCAGATGCTGAGACTTATGGCCAACCTTTGAGGAGACTGCAGGGAATCTTAAGAAAGAAGTTTGAGTTAGTAAGACCTGGAGGGTACAGGAAGGAGCTCCACAAGGAGAGCAACAGATCCAAAAAATCTTGGCACAGGGCTCTTCCCTGAGACTGATAGTCCAACCAAGTACCATGCATGGAGATAACCCAGAACCCCTGCACAGATGTAGCCCATGACAGTTCAATCTCCTAGTAGGTTCCATAGTAATGGGAACAGGGACTGTCTCTGCCATAATCTGATTGACCTGCTCTTTGATCACCTCCCCCTGAGGGGGAAGCAGCCTTACCAGGCCACAGAAGATGACAATGCAGCCACTTCTGATGAGACCTAACAGACTAGGATCAGAAGGAAAGAAAAGAAGACCTCCCCTACCAGTGGACTTGGAGAGGGGCATGCGTGGAAAAGGAGAAGGAAGGGAGGGTTTGGGAGGGTAGGTGGACAGGAACTACAGGGGGTATACAAAGTAAATAAAGTGTAATTAATAAAAATAATTATTTATTTTATTTACATCCGGATTCCAATTTATCTTCTTTCCTCTCCTCCCAGTCCCCCTCTCTCCCTCCCCGTTCACCCCTTCTTTCCTTCTCAGAAAATGGGAGGCCTCTCATGGATATTAACCGGCCTTGGCATATCAAGTTACAGTAAGACTAGGTGAATTTTCTTCTGTTGAGGCTAAATGAGGCAGCTCAGTCAGGGGAAAGGGATCCAAAGGCAGGCAGCAGAGTCAGAAATAGCCCTGCTCCAACTTCAGGAGTCCCACATGAAGACCCAGCTGCACATCCCTTAGGTACGTGCAGAGGGCCTAGGTTTGTCCCATGCGTGCTTATGGTTGACAGCTCAGTCTCTATGAGCCTTATAGGCCCAGGTTAGTTGATTCTCTAGGCTTTCTTGTGGTGCCCTTGACCCCTTCTGGGTCCTTCAATCCTCCCCCTCTTCTACAGGCTTCCCCAAGCTCAGCCTAACATTCTCTGTCTCTGCATCTGTTTCCATCAGCTGCTGGGTGAAGCCTCTCTGATGACATTTCTGCGAGGTTCCTCTCCCCTTTATTTCACATTGTGTATAATATCTGAACTTAAGCTTTTCTTTGAATTCTAAGCCTGCTCTCACGTAAAGTTTTCACCTTTTCGTCTTGCACGGATGCATGTGTTTATATGGGTATGCATATGCCACCCACATGGGCACGTGGAGGTTGAGGACAGCTTGCTGGAGTTGGTTCTCTCCTTCTATTCTAAAGGTTTTAAACATTTTTTTAAATAAAGCTTTGCCTGGTAAACTTAATGTTCAGAGCATGCAAACTGGAAGCTAGACTCTAACATACGAGTTTCATATTCAGAAACTGTCTTCAGACCGAGTAACTAGCTGAGAGGCATCCTTTCAGGGCGGCTGCATCAATCGCTAAGTAAGCAGGACACTGCGTAACGATGTTATCACACTCAGACTCATGTGAGTCCTCATGTACCTAGAGTTCATTAAACTTTAAAAAAAAAATCCACTTTGAGACATGAAATTGCTACATACTGACAATATAAGATAACAAACAGAGTAAGACTCCTCGTAGGCAAGAGCTCTGCCATTAGCCAAAATCCCAGCAGAAACTTTGTATCTGTGATGCAATTTAAAGGACACCATTCCTGGACGTAGGAGAAAACAAGTAACAGGAATGGTATCCTTTAAATCATATCACAGATGGAAGGGGAGGAGACCTCCTCTATCTGTGAACTTGGAAAGTGGCAGGGAGGAGATGAGGGAGGGAGGGTGGGACTGGGAGGGAATGAGGAAGCAGGCTACAGCTGGGATACAAAGTTAATAAACTGTAACTAATATTTTAAAAAAAATAAAATAATGCAAAAAAAAAAAAAAAAAGGATACCATTTGCCTTTTCAAGTCATTGGAGTCAAGGAATTCTTTTCATACATTCAAAGTGTTTTTGGTCTTCTAGAGATATAACCAGTCCTATTTTTTGGTAAATCTTGCTCTGTATTTTTCGACATCTAGAAATCTATCCTTAAAGAACACAGTGATTGATCTTGTTTACTATTTTTATTGTGTCTGAGGTTCAATAAACTTTAATATAAAAAACAAAGAAACAAACAAACAAAAGCAAAAAGGGTCCAAGGCATGGATTTATAATAATCTGTGCTAGGGAAGCCTCTCCCCTTATGAGGGGGAGCCTCAGAGAAGTTACAAGCTCTGTCTGACCTCATCAGTGATGCTGTCTTCACAGGAATGTTGTCTTCAATTAAATGCACGTGAATGGAGATCCATGCCTAGCACTGAACAACCAGTCTGCTAAGGGACTGGGAATGCTCCTCCAGACCCCTCGCTTCCTTCTGGTGGAATGTGACCTAGAACAGTTTGTCAGAGGCACAGCCCTCAGGTGTGCCACGAAAGAACGTTTCTGGTTAGGAGATACCAGGTGGAGTCACTGAGACTCAGTGCTGTAGAAAGAGTGACTTTCTCGCCTTTAAGCCTGTTCTTAGTGGGGCGTAGCTGGGTGGAGAAGAGGGACACATGTTTGATTTGGGATGATGACAAAACACACAATTACACCCACTTTGTGTACATTTTAGTTAAAAAACTGATTTTCTCACAATTTGTCATCTGGTTAAGCTTCGAATTTTTGCAGCTTCTGATGACTGAAGCTGAACCCTCTCTTCCACTTCTGCTTGTGCATTCTTGTTGATGACCAAAGAACATGAGATGTTTTTGACTTGTTGGCAAAAGAACTACACACAACAGGATCACAGAAAATAGGTGAATTTGGTTTACCATTAAAGAAAAAAAACCATTTTCATTATGATGTTTCTATTATAACTTTCCCCATTCATTACAAAGAAATCTGGAAGAGTTAGCAGGTCTGAGTGGGTACCAGAGCATCAAAAGCATCTCTTTAACAAGACCATGAACATCCTCAGCCAACTGCTATGTCATGCCCTTACTGAGATGGAAGGCTTTTTTCTTAGAAGGCTTCTCTATCATTGCACAACTGCTGGTTTCTTGGTTTGCAGAGGTGACAGGACAGAAGCTTGCCAAACATCATTAAGAATCCCTAGCTACAGAGAAAGCATGAATCTAACCAATCAGGAGCGATCTCTTCTTCAGTACAGTCAAATGCTGGCTGACTCTTAGTTCATTATCCTGGATTAGCCTAAAGGCCATGGCTAGCTGTGGTCATGACAACCATCTAAGACTCTATTTGCTAGTTCTAAACATTGTCTCATTTCTTTTGTGCTACCACGCACACCTAAAAATCCACATCCTTTCCTTTCCTCATGCCTTAAGTGTTTGCCTTCGATCTTAAACCTATCAAGTATCACCTTGATGGCTCGTTTCTTTTCTAGCCACTCTTTTTTTATCATTTGAATTCGTTTTAGTTATTTCTATTTTGCCTCTCTGGCAACTCTGCCTGCATGGTACCTGTGCACTACATGCGTACCTGGTGTCAGGGAAAGCCAGAAGGATGTTGGATCCCTTGAAACTGGAACTACTGAGAGTTGTGGGCTCCCATGTAGGTCCTGGCGATGGAGCCTAGGCCCTCTGAAAGAAAGCCAGTGCTCTGAATCTCTGGGCCACTTCTTCAGCCACGGCTAAATTATACTTTATTTATGTAATTATATGTCTCTGTGTGTGTGCACATGCCAAAGTGAAAAAGTACAGGTCAGAGGACAACTTACAGCTACCAGTGTTCTCTGTCACATGAGTTCTGGGGAACAAGCTCAGATCATCTCCAGCTCTGGGGAATTGTTATTAGTCTCTGTGTTTTTTCCTCAAAGGAAACTGAGGTCCAGAGAGATTAGATGCTTTGTTTGTGTTCATATAGCAGCGATGGAATGAGACTTCAAATCTGATTTCATGGAATAAAATAACTTGCATTACTGATTCTCTTCCTGTAACTTTATACCCTGGTAGAAGAAAAGCAAAGAGCAATATTGTGCTGTTATTAAACAAAACAAACAAACAAAAACCCAGCTCTTTAAATACTTTTCCTTTCTCTTCAGCTGGAAGCCTGCCTCTTTACACTGATTTTCATGAGGCTTGGCTTTCCTTTTATGCCCACACCTATATAATGCCTTCCTACCAAGCACAAAAAAAAAAAAAAAAAAAAAAAAAAAAGCAAGTGAAAATTCTGAAGGTCCTGCCCTCTAGAACTTTATCATTAGGAACAGAAGGGTGAGAACTATGACAGCAACACTAGCTCCCAGTGAAATGGGATGAATCCTCGTCAAATGGACATGAGTGGGAACCACACCATGGGAAACACACCGCAGTAGCCAGTCTCCCTCCAAAATCAATTTGCCAATCCTCTGTATTCCAGGGGAGCTAGAGTAGAGGGTGGACAGGGCTTGTTATTATTTAGACCATAGCATCCTCTCCAATCTCAGGCGATCAGCCAGTACCACAAGTCAGCTCTATTCAGAGTGAAACAAAGCTTTTCATCAGTTCCCTATCAGTGAGTCCTCCGTTTTTTTTCTGAGCATTTGTCTAACTGGCTCTTTTCTCACTCTTAACTGCCCCACCTATTGTGTATGTATGTGTGTGTGTGTGTGTGTGTGTGTGTGTGTGTGTGTGTTGGGGCTGAAGCCAGGCTTTGAGCCGTAAAGGCCATCTTGATGCATGTGGCTATTAAAAAAAAAAAAAAAAAGTCATTCAGACATCTCTTTTCAAGTGACTGTCATTTTTATTATATGTCAAAGTAGAATAAACTTAGGGGTAGAGGAGTAAGCCATTAGGGCGAAAAAACGACATTTCTTCATATTCTAATGGCTGGACTGGCAGTCAAACTTCTATAAATTGCTGATTTGGCATTTTTCTGTTTATCTTGTTAATCAAAATATCTTAAAAAGGAAAAGAAAGTTATGTAATACATAAGGCCTTGCATGAAATAGGTTAAATATATTTGGACTTTATCTGAGGCCAACAAAGTCAAGGATAAGGGAACTTTGTTGGAGAACCTTCAGTCGTAAATGTGTTATAATCGGAGTTAACAGTGAAACGTCATTAACAATGACATCACACAATGACTGTGAAATCTAATGAGAAAGACAATATTGGTTTTGTAAAATTTTCACTTTTTTTTTCATCAGATGCTTTTCACTTTTTTAAATGGAAACTTTAGTTCCCTGAGTCCTTTCAATTTAAAGTCTGAGTTCTCTCCCCTTGGAAGACATATTTCCATATATGCCCTATTAATTGATGGCTTATTATTCAGAGGGGAAAGTAGTAATACAGAAACTGGATTCTTCTAGTCCCCATGTAAAATTCCACTGAGAAAATCACCTCAGAGCCAGCTGGTCTCAGAATCTAGCATGCGTTCCTGCTTTTTTTTTTTTTTTTTTCTTTTTTTTTCTTTTTTTTTTCATTTTTCAGTAGATGCCATCGTGGGCATTGTAGGTCATGTACGTGTACTCTATAATTATACTGTGCATGGATTTCTGCAACTCTATTGCTTATTTCGTGACTCTTTCTTGGTCTATTTATTGCAACTACATTTACTTGTCTAACAGCGTGATTCAGATTGTACCAAATATGAAACTCTGACGTGCAGGCATAGGGAAATGATACTTGAGCAATTTACCACAGTCACCGGAGGACAGGAGAACTACCTTTCTTTTGTAATGAGCTGTGGAGGGTGGTTCAGGCTGCTTTTTCACATTGTTATTCCTCTATTCACCTTGCGTTCAAAATCTAAAGCTCCTGTCAGGTGGTGAAGGAAACCTGGATCTCTCTTCCACCATGCCCTTGTGCAAGGCAAGACCGTGCTTAAAGAAGGGTGGGGTGCCCTTGCTGGTTTACAGGAAATCCAGACCCCTATGGGATGCTGTTCAGAATCCAAACAGAGTTCAGAACATAAACATTCCCCGTAATTTGCTGTTTCCATACATCATTTGCCTCATAAAAAAAAAGGAGCTGAAAAAAATTTAATGTGTGACTATAGTGACAGAGAGTGGGTGCCAACAGCTCTCTGGATGGCTTTTTATCTCATTCCCTCAGTGAAAATAGTTAACTAGGCACTGGTGAGAGATTCTGTAACTGCGCAACACAAAACTGGTGCCAGCACCAAGTGTGGCGTGCCAGATGTGCGAACCCATCCTGAGCATGGCATCAGCAGCCCCACAGCTCGCCATAGCCATTAATCTGGAGACCTCTGGGAGTTCCGGGGAGCGCTGTAAAACCAGGCCCCTGCCAAGGCTGCATCAGATAAAGCCATCAATGCATTGTAAAAAAGACACAAAACCTATTTCATGGGCTGCACTGATCGAGCAATTACAATCATTGACTACATTAAGCAAAGAAACAGCGGGGTGCCCTATAAAATTGACTGCCAACTTGAATAATCAATAGACTCCATGTAGAGTAAATTAAATAACTGAAAAACTATTTGGAAAAGCTGAAGTTAAAAAGCCAATCAGTAATCCCTCACCCATGGCAAAACAATCCTGCTTCCAAAAGATTCTTTGATTTGCTTGATTTTTTTTTTTTTAATCCTTGGGAAATCCTGGGACAGTTTGAGCAAAGACATCATTCTTTCACCTCCTTTTTCTTCTTTCATAACTGTTTACTTAAAGTGAATGTGTTTATAATCCATCCATGTTTCTCTTCCTGGTACCCGTAACCAACGGCACACCCAAACCAGGAAGATTTGGAGGAAAGGTGGCCATTCTATGGAGAAACACTAAGGTTTGATGGAGTTCAAGGTTTAACCTGAAGCTAATAATCACTACAAGACTTTATCTCTTGCATGTAAAAATGTTTAGAAGACAGGTGTCTTTAATTATTAATTTTTCCATAACATAAGGCCATGCACGCACAGAGAAGGCTACAGACAGGCTCTTTGGAGACAGTCGCTGATTTATTTTATCTCCGTAAGTTCCCCTAGAGTGTTTTGGAAAACGTAAGAACCGTGTTAAAAATTCCACAGTTCCTTCTTTCTAAGTAATTTTTCTTGTTTTTGCTCTACTGGAAAGTAATAAAATACATTCACAAAAATAAACATTAATTTATATTCTATGTTATTGGTGCCATTGAAAGTTTGCTTTATTTTTCAAGGAATTATTTATTCATTTATGCATGTACATATTTGTTTGTTTTGTTTCAGGCTAGAGAAAACACAGTTTCACAGGCAGTTCACTTATTGTATTACTAGAAAATCCAGAAGAAAAATTGATGAAAATGTAAAAATGATTTTTCTTCACAAACAACTATGCACATGTATGTGTGTGTACCCACATGTGCTCTCTCTCTCTCTCTCTCTCTCTCTCTCTCTCTCTCTCACACACACACACACACACATACACATACATACCCACACACGGTGGGGGAGAGCTCTGAGCCATTTTTGGCAAATTTCCTTTGTGATTAAAGGGCGATGGTAGCGATCTTAGATCTCAGAAGTGAATGTATTGGGCAGTAACATATCTGGACATAAAATTGGCACTACAGCGGGCATATTGTCAGTATTTATGTGTGCTCACAATACAGTTTTCCAATGAGAGAGGTTTATTTAAAAAGCATTATATCAGAGACAATAGAACTTTCTTTGTCGACAAGCCTGTTTCTAAAAACAATATATAACAGTAACAGTACAAAGACACCCACGGCACTGATGAATACATCATTAAGTAGGCATTATTGTTGTTCCACTGAATACAGGATCACCCTGATATTATGGCGATTTACATAGTAACAAAAATAATATTGAGGTATATTTAATGTGGCATTTGAATTAACTCTTCATAGCATGCCGGGTCTCTGGAGCCAGGCTGAAGAATAAATTGCAGGGTGACTTTGGAACTAATTGTCACTAGCAGGGCTTTCTGAACCTAGGTGACTAGGAAAGGCCTTGGTGGTATTACCTTCAACACATTGATGTGTTTTATATGCTGCCTACAGAGGAATGCAGTAAATTAGTTGTCAATAAAACAGCTTGCCTTAACCCTCTGCCTCCTTTCCTATTCCATCTAATGGGGACAAAACCCCTCTGAAATGGTAGCTTTAATAAGCAAACTTTATTTTAAAAAACTGCACTGGAAAGGGGGAAATATGATGAACTGAAGATGATTATGTGTCACAATAAAATTCTCCGACGTGTCGGCTGGCTGATGAGATGATAATGCTGCCTATAAAAGCAGAAAAAGAAAAGTGCTGCTGAGGCCCTGAGAAAATGTCTTATTGAAACCTATTGTATTTACTTCTTATTAGATTCTGAACTCAAATAGATCTTGATTGTCAAGAGCTTGGGTATTTAAAAGCTTTAAGATTATCAATTACATTACTCATAATTTCCGCATCTGCCTCCCCGCTGTAATTCAGAGAGGGAGAAAGCCTCTTTTAACAGTCTTCCCGCGACTTGATTACTGGGAGACTCTGTTACAATGTGCACTTGAAATGCTGTTACGATGTGAACCTCACTGCAATTTTCCGTTTTATGGAACTACTCCTTCACAGATAGCTTTGGGTAATAATTGAAATAAAATGTTAAGAGCTCTGCCAAACTGGGAGGGAGAAATCAAGGGTCACCCTACACTACATTCCTGCAGGGCGCAAGAAAAGCCTCCCTTTTAGAGCTACCCTGTTTACCTGCCTGCCAAGAGGAGCTTGCTGGGAGTTAATATGCATTTTGACTTAAACAAAATAATAATTAAAATGGCCATTATGTAATTGAAGAACAGTTTGGTTATGTGTATGTTGGGCAGAAGCAGACTGTAGGGATTAGGGATGTGGAAAATTCCCACTGTCAGGATGTTGCCAGACAGCACATGTTCACAGCATCCTGGTGGAGGGAACAACTTGGGGCTAGTTTCCAGTTCCCTGTAGGGCTGCAATGTTTTCACTGTTCAGGTGCTTAGACAGAAACGGCTTAAAATATAACTGGTTATCTTCCGCTGGAGCAGCTCCTAGCATGACATTATACACACACACAAGAATGTTTATGTATCTCCCTGGGTCTCACTAGAGCCAAGGAACAGGATGAGGGAGGAACCAGTGTTTGAGTAGAATCGCTGGAGGCTGGGGAGATGGCTTATGTGCAAAATGTTTGCTGCACTGAGGACTGGGTTTAGAACTCCAAAAAAAAAAAAAAATCCCAAACATGTAACAAAAGCCAGGTGCATGGTATCCTGCATCTGTAATCTCAGCAGTAGAGAGATAGAGACAGAGATCTCCTTGAGCTTGTTGGCCAGCCCGTGGCTGAAACAGGGAGCTTCACAATCAGCAAAGGGACCGTTGCTTTAAAAATCAGGTGGAGAGTAATTGAGAAGATCCAGCATTGAACTCTGGCCTCCAGGGCGTGTATAGGCAGGACATGGGGGCCCACAGGCATGCAACCTGCATATATGCACACACACACAAACATCTCTCTCTCACACACATGTATCACACACACACAAGCATGCCTCTCTCTCACATCTCTCTCTCACACATACATCTCTCTCTTTCCTTTACACACAGATGTATCACACACACACAGAAACAGAGAGAGAGAGAGGAATTCCAGGTCCAGTTAATGGTCAAGATTACTATATATTTATTTGGTTATGAAGGAGGTTTTCTTAATACTCGGGTATTACTTGACAGGCACACACATGCACTTTGCCTCTCTTTCTAACACACAGAGAAATATAAGGTTTCAAAAAGCACCCAGCAAATCTTAAGGAACGGGGAGGGGAGAGGGCTGAAGATACCTAGCAAAGGTTGGTCTTTAGGACAAGCAATCTCTGTAATCCTTCTCCGTGATGCTTCTCTGTGCAGATAGATTTTAGTCTATACTCTCTATCAGCAAACAGTCGGTCTGGAGGTCACAGTCTGAGAAAATAGAACCTTATCCCCTGTCCTAACACACAGAAGGATGAGCTTGCTCATCGCCTGAGAAAACAGAAGCCTTCCCCCTCTCCAACCCAGAGTGCTAGCACACAGAACCCATATGTTCCTTCTTGACAATCACTACGGATTCAGGAGAATTCGGTGGCTTGTTCATCAGCTAAAGTTTGTACTCAGTATTTTATTTATTATTTTTGAATTTTATGCATTTTCATCTTTTCATTATGATTTTAGGTTGTTATCAAACAGATCTTCACTGATGATGTAAACTAACTTTCGTATTTTGACCCAATTTGATTTAGATCACCTTGTTTACATTATTTCAATTCACGTTTACTTTATTCTAGAGTTCACTATCTATTTAATGGTATTTGATGACTTTCATTTAAAAAATCATGTATATACTGATCACTGAATTATTCTCCATTTCCTGTGAATTAATTGGCTTACGGAAAATATACGTAAATTTTATTTAGACTGAACCATCATTTAAAGAGAAAAATCTCAGTTATTGGACAATGCACTCATAAGAAACTGTCCCCACAAAAATACCACTTTCTTCCTAAGGCAAAGAAGAGGTAGTTTGTTCCGGAGTCATTAGGCCAGTAATATTCAGTTTTCCTGGAGGTCCCTGGGCTACCTAGTTTCTGCTTTTTGGTCACTCAATCAGTGTTGAGACAGGTTCCATCTCATGGAGTGGGCCTTAAGTTAAATCAGACATCAAATTGTTAGTCCTACATTGTCCTAGCATATTTTGTAGGCAGGACAGATTGTGGATCAAAGGTTTTGTAGTTGGATGGATGTTTACATTTCTCTTTTGGTATTCTGCGGAGTACTTTTTCCTGCCAAATATGGTAGAACATAGAGATTCTATGAAAGCTCAGCTCAACCTCTCCACATTCAAGGAGTTGTGCATTTGTAGTCTTCAGCAATGGGGCCTAGTTGTCAATTTGTGGAGAGCAATCTATTGTCTTGGTAACAGCTTGGGTTATTTGGGGATTTCCTTGGAACCCTTTCTGAAAAAACTCAGTTGGATGTAAGCCAGTCAGGTTATTGGAAGCTTCCTTTAGTTACAAGAAATGGCTAGTAGAGTTTGTCTTCCTTATTATTTGGAGACTTCTTTAGGATAACATTCACATTCATATATGATAGGAAGTTTCCACTGCACTGCATTTCCATCTGGCCCCTCAAAAACCCTCTAAATCTAGTTCTTTCCCCTCTCATTCCCTCCCTCAAGCCCATATTTTCTCACCTTCCCCAACCTGATCCTCCCGTTTTTGCCCCCTTCCATAAGCTCCAGTTTACCCATAAAACTGTTCTATTTACCTCTCCTAGGGAGCACCAGATGTCCCACCCTAGTCCCTTCCTCTATGTCTAACCTCTTTGGGTAGCTTGGATGTCATTTATTTAATGACTAATATCCAGCTATAAATCAATACATACCACATTCATCTTTCTGGGTCTGTGTTACCTCACTCAAGATAATTTTTTTTTCTAGTTCCGTCCACTTGCTTTCAAATTACATGATGTCATAGCCACTGTGGAAATCAGTATGTCAGGACCTCAGGAATATGGGATTTGATCTGCCTCAAGATGCAGCTATACTACTCTTGGGCATCTACCTGAAGGATGCATCATCCCACCACAGGGGCATGTACATAACTATGTCATTGCTGCTCTACTCGTAATAGCCAGAAATCAGAAACAACGTAGATGTCCCTTAAAAGAAGAAAAATAAAGAAAATGTGGTACAATTACACAATGGAACATTATCTATACATATATTTAAGTAAGAAAATACTGAAACTGGACCAATATATTTGGGAAGTTTTCTTTTTTTCTTTTTCTTTTTTATTTTTTTTTCTTTATCATCATTATTATTATTTACAATTTATTTTTTCCCAACTGTAGCCCCCTCCTTCATGCCTTCCTGGTCCCACCCTAGTCCACTCCACCCTAGTCCACTGAGAGGGGAGGTGCTCCTCCCCTACTACCTGACCCTAGCCTATCAGGTCTCATCAGGACTATCTGAATCCTCTTTTCCTGTGGCCTAGTAAGGCCACCTAGCCAGGGGGAGGTGATCAAAGAGCAGGCAATGAAGTTCATGCCAGTGACTGCTTCTGCTCTCCTGACTAGGGACACCCCATAAAGACTGAGCTGCCCATGGGCTATATTTGAGCAAGAGGTCTAGGTTCTCTCCATGCATGATCCTTGGTTGGTTGATCGGTTGTTGTGAAAAAATAAAATTTTCTATCATAGGTAAACTATGTTCCCCACCCCTAGAAAAGTACAGTTAGAAAAAATAATTGGTGCCACTACACTCAGAGAAGTAACAATTTACAGGTTTTGTAAACTTGACAGTATTTACATATAAAAATATTTGGACTGCATGGTAGAGTGGATCAGGACTAGACTGCAAAGGCTCTCAATAGCTTCCCCACAAAGAGCCTTCAAGTCTATTTCTGCCACACAAGTACTAAAATAGTCTAAATTACCACAAAAAAGTAAGATCTGCCCTAGGAACTGCCTTTGAAAAGTCCCCACAGGAAGGAAATAGATGCTTGCCCAACAACAGAGAGCATGCATGTTCAGACCTGGTGATGCCATTATCAGAAGGAATAAATGCAAGTGAGGCTAAATTACAAGTGTCTTGTTTAGGTCTATCCAAAACCTCTCAGCTTGCAGAATAAGTAAGTAAGTAAGTAAGTAAATAAATAAATAAATAAATAAATAAATAAATAGGAACTTGATAAGTTTAATTTTTCATAAAATCAGGGCAACCTAACCTTGTGATTAAATGGACCTATTATTAAGTAATTAAGTAAAAGTATTCATTGGTTTGTGGCCATCATATTCATATTCTCTCCCCCTCCCCCTTCCTTGTCTCTGCCTTTGTCACTTTGTCTTTTGAAACAGATCTAACTCTGTTGACTGGGCTGTAAATGCTGAATTCATAACAGACCCCCTCCTTCATCTTTCCAAGTTCTGGGATTACATGAGTACTGCTTCTGGCCTATTTTGTCTTTTATTATTTTCCTTTCTCCGTTAAGGATGTAGAAGAGAAGCCAGCATTCTGCTATGGGTTGAGGTATACAATGTATTCTGTAATTGCCTGCTCTTAACAGAAACCTGGTACACAATAAAGGGCATCAGGCATGCCTACAGTGGACACCCATGGTAGTTCACAGTGCACCCTGGTTCCAGGCCCTGGATAGCCAAGCAAGGATGCTCATGAGCACGTCAAAAAGAAGCTGCTGGCGGGGTGCTGGGGGTGCAGCTAGTTAGTAGCATGCTTCTTTAGCACAAACCCGTAGGGTCAATTCCCAGGCTGCCTAAGCCAAATGTAATAACACACACAAAGAAGTTGGTGACAGGAGGATCAAAAATTTGAGGTCATCCTTAGCTGCATATGGAGTTAGAGACAAGTCTGGGTTACATAAGACTCTGCCTCAAACAAACAAAAAGGAGGAGAAGAGAAGGAGGAGGGGAAAGAGGAAGAGAAAGCAGAGGAGGAAGAGAAGGAGGACCTACAGCCTCCTGGGGCAGAAAGCAGCAGGACGTCCTGACCAGTGACCACACCAGGTATAAGGCTTGCATCCTGCTTTATTTTCAACCCCTTCTCTACAGTTTCTGTTCAGTCAGCCTCTTTCTTCCCTATGGATGAAGCTACAGAATGACAATCAGCACAGGATCTGGTTGATAGAACATTATTAAATGTTTTGGCTTTAGAAAATTGCAGTTGGTGTATGGAATGAGGGAGAGAAACAGACTTGACTTGATAAAAGCATCTAATTTTATCATCAAGAACAGTCCCATACTGGCATGTGCCAAGTTAATTCTACCCAAGGTGTCATGGCACATGTTTAGTGAGCGGCACCAGGACTGCAAATTTACATCAAGGACAGAGAACGCCAAAGGAAATAAATTTCATTCACTTCTTTCATAAGCTCTGGTGCTCAGGTCATGTCAACCGACAGACTAGTGCTCTTTTCTGTGTTTTCAAGAGAATGCTTGTCCTTCTTTGTCCACGGAGGGGGACAATGACATTTCTTCCCTATGAGTTCCTCTCAAGGATAAATACAGGTGATGAAACCTAATCGCCCATCCTTAAAATAAAATAAATTTCTTCAGATTAAGGTCATTTATGGCAGATATTTTTACTTGAGAAGTAAGTTTATACTTTCTTAAAAGTATGCCACAGTTACTAATTATAGTAAATGGTTCTGAACAACCGCAGAAGGCATCTGGGTGTATATGGTCCCATGGCAAATGGTCAACGTCGTACTGTTTTCCTGACGTTATTACAGAAAGTTAGAAACTAGTTTCATTTCAGGTTGAAATTTAAAAGTGAATATATGTTAATTGGTTAAAAAAAAAACCCAAAAAACAAAAAACAGACAAACAAACAAAACCATATAGACTTCTGAGTTTGATGGACCTGGTCTGAAATGTATCTATCACTTACTAGTTTTATTTTGAGGTTTTTGGAACTTGTTTCCTTCTGGTGAAATTGGGGTAATGCTCCTTTTTTTCTGGGCTGTTCTAAGGATTAGAAATAGATTGAATGATGTATCAAAGCCAGAGTGTGGCTTGTTATAGACCATCAATTACAAGAGCTTGTGTTATTGCTCAAAGTGTGAGAGAGCTGTTGTCAGAAAATGTGGACTAAGGATGCAAAAATAGAAAAAGCCGATAGTGATGCTGTAATAATGAACTCCTCACACCAACCACACTCGGAATGTGCCTCAGTCCCGCTAGCAATGGCTTAAGAAGACAACAAATCATTGCAGAGATCACTCAGCTGGCCTCAGACACAGTCGGTGCTTAGGTGCTTCTTAACTGAAAAACCTGTTCTGCAGTTAGCAGAAACAATGCAAGGTGGAGAGATCGTAACTGACTTTTGGTTCCCCGAGCAACCCCAGGTTTATAACCCTGGAATTTTGCATCAGTTTACTTCATCAGCCTAATGGCAGCAGGAGAGGCAATGCCTCCAGGTGGGATGTTTATTTTATTGACTATGAGGTCGTTTATTTTCCTCTTGGTTTTGAAGGAAATAAACTCTAAATAAACCAGTTCAGTCCAAGACACAAGAATACCTGGCTTTCTTCATAAAATACAGCTTATGAATTATTGCATAGATATTCTGCCACAGAAATCTTTCTTACCCTATCCATACTCTCATTAAGAAGAATAAATCAGCATGCCATGTATAAAAAAATCCAGTGTGAAGAAGACAAAAATACACAGAAGTGGAAACCCCTGACAGGACAGCCACATGGCATGCTGAGTATCACACTGTTTTTGCTCTGCTAAGAGACAGTGTCAAATAAAATTAGTTTTTTCACCCTATGCCACAACACGTATTACAACCTTAATTTAATGTATTAACTATATTTGTGCATACTTGTCTTCACACATTTTATACATCATAATAAAATCCCTAATACATTTTGGAAATTTGAAGAATATTCACAGAAGATAAAAAGACATAGTTCTAAGTGTAGTATTACAGATATAGGTTATGCAACCTTATTCAGAGAAAAAGAAACTTACTTCCAAAAAAAATAGAAATTTTATCACAGGGATAAAGATGGTGTTTGCTAGAGATGGATTGGGACACTTGGGATGATGCATTTAGCTCATAACCATATTCATATCATGGTGTGTGTGTGTGTAAGTAACTTGGGATATAGTTACATATACACACACACATATATATTTACAAAACATAGAAAAGAAAGAAAATGGATAAGAGAATAATGCATCATGTTTGTAATGATAAAGTTGTTTAAGATTGTTGCCAGAGAAACAGTGAGTGATTCAGTCAAATGAGAAAGTTTTCTGCATTAGTAGTAAGAAAATTCTGACCCCACCTGAATTCATAAGCAGCTGGCCCTGAAGGTATTTGGAGGGGACCCAAGAAGGCCCCCCCAACTCTAGTCTTCTGCAAACGTGTATGGCAAGCAGATGGGCCGGTGGGAATAACA
Organism: Psammomys obesus; assembly: GCF_907164565.1. Lineage (NCBI taxonomy): Eukaryota > Metazoa > Chordata > Mammalia > Rodentia > Muridae > Psammomys > Psammomys obesus. The sequence continues at coordinate 42,841,101 of NW_026587216.1, read as the reverse complement.
GAAGCAAACAGGCTCACAAAGCTAAGCCCAGCACAGTGTACCCTCGCCACCTCAGGCAGAACGCAGCTGCCGAAGAGCGTGGTGGTGCCTTCACCTCCCGTTTGAAGGTAAAGCAGGCTGCTTTAGGGAAAAATAACTCTAAGGTAGTACTTAGTTTTAAAAGTCTTTAATTTCTGTGAAGCAATCAGACATTTTTATTTATATTTTGACAGTGGTGACAGTAAGGTGACATTTTGATCTATTATTTTGCATTTGAGAGAAGTTACTTGACAATATCACTGAGGCATTGACTGAAGTCTTAGTAAACCCACTTTCAAATGTTTTGATCTTGGTTCAATTACTCAACTCTTGTGAGCTAAGCTTTGATTTCTCATCTGTGAAATGGTCATTATGGAACACAGAGACCACAGGATCCACTGAGATTTTATGTGGAAAGTACCCAGCCTTATGTCTGCTGAATTGAAATGTTAATTGATGAATGCCATTTCATTTTCACTGCCCTTTGTTTTATGAATTGCTTTGATCTTTTGTTTTATGAATTTGTTCAGTGATAATTACAAGGAAGTGTGAATGGTAAATACAATAGAAATATAGTTGGTGGGGCTTTCAGTTAAGCAGGGTGGCATATGCTGTGATATTTGTGTAACACGGAGTTATTATAAAGACATTCAAAAAGTACATTCCTACAAAAACACAGGGAGTGGGAGAAGAGGCAAACGGAAGACAGATGATGACATGTGTGTGCATGATAGGTAATAAATGGCTGGCCTGTGTAACCAAGATGGAACCCAAGAGCATCACTCAGAGATACTCATGAGAAGCAAGTCCATTCAGTAAGAGATGCATGCAACGAAGACCCAGGTCAGAGGCACTGACTTTAGCGTGCGCAAGCAAGAGGTGGGGCCGAAAGAAGGAAGTATCCTGACAGGCTACCGGAGAACTGGGTAAGTCCTCAGATCTTGCAAGTCTTCCTACCCATGCCGCATCCCCAGCAAGGTGATGTTCTTCCCCTCTTTCTGCCGGCTCATTCCTGGGACAAACTAAAGCATAAAGTCACCAGACTCTGGATGCCAGGCATAAGAGTGAAAAGTTGAAGTGCCAGGGTGAAAAAGAGAAAGCAAACACACAGCACCCGACACCCAAGGCCGTCTGCACAAGATTTGCTTAGAACATGGGCAGACGGATTTATTACTTTGACAAAATGCCTGAGAAAAGCGGGGAGGATGTTTATTTTGGCACCTGGTGTGGAGACGCAGTCCACAGCGGCAAAGTAGGCAGAGCGGCAGGAGTGCGGGGTGGCTGGTACACTGTGTCTGCAGGCAGCAGGGAAAGATGAACGCCAAGGGCTCACCCAGCTTTCCTGCTTTTTTCCCTCATGCTTGAGGTCTGGACACCTAGCTCACATTTAGTGGTTGTGAAGTGGCTCTTCCCTCTTCACTTGCACATTTCTGGAGATCCTCTCACACAGGCACCTCTTCATAATGATGCATCTCTACCAACAAACGGCAATTAGCTATCATAGCAAATGAACTAAAATCCAAAGGGAAGAATTAAGGCTTCACTCCTGAAGTCACTGCTGGAGAATAGGGCTGGAAGTCCTTGTTGAAATGGCCAGGATCCCCGATGCTGCACCCTGCAGTGAAGGCTGCCAGTGGATACTGCTTCCACACACGCCTTCCAAGCAATATTACTTAGTGTTATGACTAAGTAGATCATCAAAGATCATGGGGAGAGACCTATTTGAATAAACAGATACAAATTTTTGTGTAACAAAGGAAATGCAAGAAACATAAGAAAATTTGTAAAATATCTCATTAATATCTGTAGGTAATTTGTTTTTTGTCTGAACATTCAAGCATCACTTTAGACGAGCTTTCCTAATGCTGTGCCTTTAATATAGTGTCTCATGTTGCGGTGACCCTCAACCATAATATTATTTTTTGTTGCTACTTCGTAACTATATTTTTGCTACTGTAAAGACTGGTAATGTAAGTATTATCTGATATGTGACACTTATAAAAGGGTCATTCGATCCCCAATTGGGGTCATGACCCACAAGTTGAGAACCGCTGCTTAGAATAAAAAACTAAGGATATATAATATTAGCCTTAAGGCATCAGAGTCAGAATATGGAATTAAAAATAAGCCAGGAAACCAGAGAAATATACAAGGAGCAAGTCAGAGATCAAGAAAGAGCTTAGAGCAAAACAAAATGTTTAATAATTAAGAAGGAAATTAGCCAGAGAATAGACCAAGTTGCCAAATAGTGAGAAACTATTTTTTAAAAGGCAGGAAACGAAAGAGGGCATTAGTAATCAGCAATAAAAAAAAGTTTTTCAGAATCTAAGGATAGGATTTCAAAATGCAAGTCACCCACAACAAAGCTAGCACATTACATAAAATGTGAATATAATTTACTGTGGAGAAGAGAAAAGGAAAAAAATACCCATTCAGAGATCAGATACTGGGTAGACACCAGGAGTCATGGTAAACCATAGGCTGCAATGCAAACAGGTTGCAACTCTGAACAAAAATAAATGTTAACCTAAAAATTTACTCTGCAAAGCTATGGATTGGTGAGGATGAGCGGAATAAGTATGTTTTTTATTTCTTTTTTAATTTTTAATTTTTATTAATTACACTTTGTATCTCCCGAACCTCTCCCCTTCCCAGTCCCTTCCCCACCCATGTTCCTCTCCCACTCCACTTTTAAGGGAGGTCCTCCTCCCCTTCCCTCTGATCCTAGTCTATCAGGTCTCATCAGGAGTGGCTGCATTGTCTTCTTCTGTGGCCTGGCTAGGCTGCTCCCCCCTCAGGGGGAGGTGATCAAAGAGCAGGCCAATCAGTCCCTGTCCCCATTACTATGGAGTCCACTTGGACACTGAACTGCCATAGGCTATCTCTGTGCAGGATTCCAGGCCATCTCCATGAGTGGTACTTGACTGGAGTATCAGTCTCAGAAAAGACCCCTGTGCCCAGACTTTTTGGATCTGTTGCTGTCCTTGTCGAGCTACTGTCCTCTCTAGGTCTTCCTATCTTCTGATTCTTTCATAAGATTCCCTGCACTCTGCCCAAAGATTGGCTATGAGTCTCAGCATCTGCCTGGATACCCTGCAGGGTGGAGCCTTTCAGAGGCCCTCTGTGGTAGGCTCCTGTCCTATTCTCTGTTTTCTACCTCTTCTGATGTCCATTCTTTTTGCCTTTCTGAAAGAAGATTGAGCATCTTAGCCAGAGTCCTCCTTCCTGATTAGCTTCCTTAGGTGTACAGACTTTAGTATGTTTATCCTGTATTATATGTCTAATATCCACTTATGAGTAAGCATATACCCTGCATGTCTTTCTGATTCTGGGATACCTCACTCAGGATGATCTTTTCTAGTTCCCACCATTTACCTGCAAATTTCATGATTTCCTTGTTTTTTATTGCTGAGTAATATTCCACAATTTCTATATCCATTCCCCAACTGAGGGGCATCTGGGCTGTTTCCAGGTTCTGGCTATTACAAATAAGGCTGCTACAAACATGGTTGAGCAGATGTCCTTGTTGGATACTTGAGTATCTTTTGGATATATGCCTAGGAGTGGTATAGCTGGGTCTTGAGGAAGCGCTATTCCTAATTGTCTGAGAAAGCGCCAGATTGATTTCCAAAGTGGTTGTGTAAGGTTACATTCCCTCCAGCAGTGGAGGAGTGTTCCTCTTTCTCCACATCCTCTCCAGCATGTGTTGTCACTTGAGATTTTGATCTTAGCCAATCTGAGGGGTGTAAGGTGAAATCTGAGGGTCGTTTTGATATGAGTTTCCCTGATGACTAAGGACGTTGAACATTTTGTTAGGTGATTCTCTGCCATTCGATATTCCTCTATTGAGAATTCTTTGTTTAGTTCTATACCCCATTTTTTAACTGGATTACTTGATTTGTTGCTGTTTAATTCCTTGAGTTTTTTATATATACTGGATATTAGCCCTCTGTCAGACAGAGGGTTAGTGAAGATTCTTTCCCAATCTGTAGGCAGTCATTTTGTTTTGTCGACAGTGTTCTTTGCTTTGCAGAAGCTTTTTGGTTTCATGAGGTCCCATTTATTGATTGTTCTTCTTAGAGCCTGTGCTGTTGGTGTTCTGTTCAGGAAGTTGTCTCCTGTGCCAATGAGTTCTAGGCTCTTCCCTACTTTTTCTCCTAACCACTTTAGTCTATCTGGTTTTATGTTGAGGTCTCTGATCCACTTGGACTTCAGTTTTCTGCAGGGTGATAAATATTGTTCTATTTGCATTTTCTACATGTAGACATCCAGGTAGACCAGCATCATTTGTTGAAGATGCTATCTTTTTTCCATTGTATAGTTTTGGCATCTTTGTCAAAAATCAGGTGTCCATATGTATGTGGGTTTATCTCTGGGTCTTCTATCTGATTACATTGATCCACCATTCTGTTTCTATGCCAGTACGCAGTTTTTGTAACTGTTGCTCTATAGTACAGCTTGAGATCAAGGATTGAGATACCTCCAGAAGATCTTTTAGTGTAGAGGATTTCGTGTGTCTGCTTCTTTTTTTCCTAGGACTTTTAGGTGAGCCATTAAGTTGCTTGAATGGGAGGTTTCAAATTTCTTCTTGAAGGCACTTAGTGCTATGAACTTTCCTCTTAGCACTACTGTCATTGTGTCCCATAATTTTAGGTATGTTGTGCCTTCATTTTCATTGAATTCTAGGAAGACTTTAATTTCTTTCTTTATTTCTTCCCTGACCCAGCTGTCATTGAGTAGTGAGTTGTTCAGTTTCCATGTGTGTAGGCTTTTTGCTATTTCTGTTGTTGTTGAGGTCTAGCTTTAGTCCACGGTGATCAGATAGGATACAAGGGATTATTTCAATGTACTTGTATCTATTGAGGCTTGCTTTGTGACCAACCATATAGTCTATTTTTGAGAAGGTTCCATGAGGTGCTGAGAAGAAGATAAATTTATTTGTGTTTGGGTGAAAGGTTATGTAGTTGTCTGTGAGGTCCATTTGATTCACAAACTCTGTTAGAGACATTGTTTCTTTGTTTAATTTCTGTTTTGTTGACCTGTTCCTTTGTTGAGAGTGGGGTATTGAAGTCTCCCACTATTAATGTGTGGTTAAAGTTTTATTAATGTTACTTTTACAAATGTGGGGGCCTTTGTATTTGGGGCATTGATATTCGGGATTGTGATATCTTTCTGGTGGATTTTTCTCTTGATGAGTATGAAGTGTCCTTCCCCATCTCTTTTTATTAATCTTGGTTGAAAGTCTATTTTATCATTTATTAGAATGGCTACTCCTGCTTGCTTCTTGAGTCCATTTTCTTGGAAAACTGTCTTCCAGCCCTTTACTCTCAGGTAAGGTCTATATTTGTGACTTAGGTATGTTTCTTGTATGCTACAGATGTTTGGGTCTTGTTTACGCATCCATTCTTTCAGTCTGTGTCTTTTTATTAAAGAATTGAGTCCATTGATGTTGAGAGAGATTAATGACCAGTGGCTGTTAGATGCTTTGATTTTAATGTTGGCTGTGGTCATAAGTTTGTGTGCTTGGCTAATTTTTGTTTTGCTGTAGTGAAGTTAATTATTTCTTGTGTTTTCATGAAAGTAGTTAGTTTTCTTGGGTTGTATTTTTCCTTCTGGTATCTTCTGTAATGCTGGATTTGTGTGTAGGTATTGTTGAAAAAACATTTTTTTTATCGTTGAATATCCTGTTTTCTCCATCTATGAAGACTGAGAGTTTTGCAGGGTATAGTAGCCTGGGCTGACATCTGTGTTCTCTTAGGGTCTGCATGATATCCAGCCAGGCCCTTCTGGCTTTCATAGTCTCTGTTGAAAAGTCAGGTGTGATTCTAATGAGTTTGCCGTTATATGTTACTTGGCCTTTTTCCTTTGTCGCTTTTAGTATTTTTTCTTTGTTCTGTATACTTACTGTTTTGATTATTATGTGGCAGGAGGATTTTCTTTTCTGGTCTAATTTATTGGGTGTTCTGTAGGTCTCTTGTATCCTTATAGAACTCTCCTTTAAGTTGGGGAAATTTTCTTCTATGCTTTTGTTGAAAATATTTTTTGGACCTTGGAGGAGGGAATCTTCTTTTTCCTCTATTCTTATTATTCTTAGGTTTTGTCTTTTTATGTTATCTTGGATTTCTTGGACGGTCTGTGTCAGGAGTTTTTTAGATTTAACATTTTCTTTGACGGGTACATTGATTTTTTTCCATTGAATCTTCCACACCTAAGATTCTTTCTTCTATCTCTTGTAGTCTATTGGTTATGCTTACCTCTGTAGTTCCTGTTTTCTTCCCTAAGTTATTTCTCTCCACAATTGCCTCTATTTGTGCTTTCTTTAATTTTTCCAATTCTATCTTCAGATTTTGAGCCTTTTTGTTGATTTCCTTCACCTGTCTGACTGTATTTTCATGTTTTCATTCAATTCCTTCAGCTGTTTGTTTGAACAATCCTCTGGTTTTTTTTTAATTATTATTATTATTATTATTATTTCTTTCAGTGATTTAAGTATTTCCTCTCTAAAGGCCACAAATTGTTTGGCTGCAACTTCCTACATTTCTTTACTGATGGCCATAATCTGTTTGACTTACCTTCCTCTAGTTCTTTACGTATTTTATTCGTTTCCTCTAGTATCTTGTTCATAAGCATGGATGTAAGGTCATCTTTTTAAATTTCATTTATGCTGGGGTCTGCAGGGCTGCTTGCCCCTGGATACCTGGATTCTGGAGATGCCATATTGCTCTGTCTTTTGTTGGTTGAGCTTTTATGCTGGCCTCTTCCCATGGGCTATATTAGGTGTTGGGTGTTAGCATCTGGTGATTCCTGTAATACTATGGTTGGGAGAATTCCCTTGGCAGGAAGATTATTTTTCCCGAAGGAAGCCTCCTCAGTTTTTTTGGGTCACTGAATGGTTGGTGTTTTTCAGGAATTGCCACAGCTCCCCTCAGGCGTACAGACTTGAGTGGTAATTGTGGTCTTTGTTAGTCAAGGGGGCTCTTGTCTCACCCAGAGAAGTCCTGGAGACAGCTGCCCTGCTTCTGAGTTTCTTGCTGTGAATTTAGTGAGCCGCTGTTGTAACCTGGGTGCCCCATGGTTTGGTCAGTTTAGTTAGGGATAACTGGTTGCCCCTTGGAGCAGTATCTGGGAGTTGATCTCAGGGATCCCAGGCTTCTGTAGGTCCGAGGTTGGAGCTTTATACCCCAATACCCAAGCAGTAGTCAGTGGCAGGTGAGGTCTGTTCTCATGAGTGCAGCTGGAGGCTAGGGTCAGGAGCCTGTGGATATCCAGAAACTTTTCCAGAGCTAGGTGTCCTGAGGTAGGGCCAGGTGTTTCCCCCACCGTGGGGTTTTCTGCCAACAGGAAGGCCCAGTCTGTGGAGTTTGGGGTGGCACGTAGAGCGTGCAGGCGCTGGCGGGTGGTGGCTCCAAGCTGGTGACTAGGTAGGTACCTTAGAACTTTTCCAGAGAACTTTCCGGTGTGTGGTGGGGGAAGGAGGGTCGGCTGAGTGCTCTAAGCTGTTTCCCTCCCTGTGGGGTTTTCTCCCGATAGAGAAACCCAGTCCCTGGTGTCCTGGGGCGCACAGTTCTGTCTGTGATGGAAAGTCGGGCACGGGCACACAGCAGGTCTCTGTGCTCAGGGCTCGAGCCCTGCTCAGGGCTGGTGGCTGTGTGCCAGCCTGTCTGTGGGACCTTTTTCTAGGGATAGACTGGGTGACCTAAGGTCAGTCCAGATTGCTTCCTTTCCTGGGGGGTTTTCTCGTGACTGGGACTCCCAGTCTCTGGTGTTTTGGTGCCAACAGTTCAGCCTGGAAAGGTGATCAGGACACACAGGCGTGTGGCTCTGGTCTGGTGACTGAGTCATATGATTATATTTACTATTTCTCTCTTTTCTTCCCCTTGGTTCCTTTCCTCAAACACCCTGCCTCCTACAATCCCCTCTATGGTACATGGGACCATGCCTCCATCCATGTCCTTTTCTTGGCTTTCATTGTAGAACCAACCAAATGAGCTTTAAAAAAAACCTATATCCTCACAAACTTACATTATAAATCATTTCAAAAATTAGAATCATAAATATACATGATTTGTATATTCTTTAATATAAAGCAAAATATATCATAAAGAGGAATTTTTATGGCTTGCAAGTTTTAATCACAGCCTCATACTTTGTTTCAAAGTCTTTTGTGTCTGAAGATCATTTATTTACATTGTGTGTTTGGGAATCTACTTTTCATGACTGGGTGTTCTCTAATGATGAAGACATTGAATATACTGGTAAGAAAAAGGTGAAACGTGGTTGATTTTCATAAAATAGTAGGAAGGAGATTAACATTATCTCACAGTTGCTCAATTAGTATAATATTCAACATAATTTGGAATCCACGTGTTATTAAATTAAATAATATGTAACATTCCAAAATACACAATCATTGATGTCTATATAGGTGAGGCAAGTAGGAGAAATCTGAATATTAAAATGAAAATATTCTTTAGAGCATTTGCTACCAGGTCAGGAAAGAACCTTGTAAAAATAGCCCAGCAGAGGATACTGATGAGAAGCCAGACAGAAGCAAGCTGAAAAGACCCAGTTTTCTGAACCGCCTGGGGAGCATAGACAACAAGCTAAGGACTGAGGGCGGTCATCCCCACCAAACGGAAAGGGATACAGTAGACTTCCGGTGATGGGTGCCAAAATGCCTGCTGATGCCAATATTAACCTAATTCTTAGCCTTTTCCATAGCTTCCAAATGAGGTAACAGCCAACAGCCGAGACATGGATTCTTTGTGTAGCCCACACAGGCTTGCAACTTGCCATTGAGCCTAGGCTGCTGTAGAGCTCATAACACTTGGATCCTGGGAGCTGGGATTATAGGTGTGATCCACCGCCACAGGCCCCAGTGGCGTTTGACCGATGATCTTTGTACAGTGTTATCAGCAATAAACAAAGTACTTGAGCTGATTGATATCTTAGTTACCCTAATTCAATCATTTTACTCTACATTGTATACATGTGATAGCATCATATGTCTCATCAGAACACAGAATTATAACTAATTATAATTAATTGATCGTTGTTTTTTTTTTTTTTGAAAGAGTGTCTTATATATCAATTAAAAAGAAAAGCCCTGCCTGTTGATATCACCCGTGGCATGTGTAAAGTCTTCTTTCACTCTCCCTTGTTAAGGTTCTGATTTGGTTGTTCTGGAGAGGAGTGCCGCCAGAGTTCCCAGGTGATCCAATCCACAGCTGACCTAATTATCATTCCCCGGATGCTGGTGACTCACAGGACCTAACATAGGGTTCTTTCTTATGTTCATTCTCAGACTGTATTTCCGAATGCTATTTAAGAGGTGACATGGGGAAGTGAGTAAGAAGGTTAATTTTACACAGGAATGAAAATTTGCTTTGGAAACACTGAGGGTTCACCTGAGGGTCGAACCCAGATCCTTGTGCATGCTGGGCAAGCACTCTACAGCTGGAGCTATAGTGGTCTTGCTTTGCTCACTGTGAACTCGCACACATTTAAGACTCTGCTTTCTTTTCTGTAAAATGGAGTTGACAGTTGCTCATCACAGTGAGGTCTGATAAAACAATATTGTGATGCAGGGTGTAGCATATAGAAAATGCTTTAAACAAGGAATCCGTGATTGTCATTTATAGAAGACTTTTAGATTCTTTAACTTAGCATGTTGAAAATGTACTTTTAAAAATATCCTCATTGCACCATTATTGTCAGCAATAAAACCTGAGAAATACCAAACACTCAACAATGGGAATTGGTCAAGTGAAATGGGCTGTTCCCATGTGTTAACACATTACATTATGAGGCCATTAAAAATAGTGCTGTAGTAAAGCGTCTAGTTTCTATGCAAATGCTTGACATATTGTAAATGAAAAGCATTCTATGCTTCCATTTACATAAAATGAAAACAAGAAAATAAACAAGACTCTCTCTCTGTGCAGGTGCTTATGGCCACAAAGCAAAACTGTATCTGTGTGAGTGGTTAGAAGGCAAGAGTCTGGCGGAGACTTTTCCATTTCAAAGATTTTTGAAATTAGGCACTTACTGCTTATTTGGAAAAAATATCATCTTAAATTTGTATCATAATCTTTTTATCCTAAACTATTTTTTACTGTTCATTGCTCATGTTAAGAATTTGAATATTATCATGAAATTAGAAGCATGTGGCTCAGCTCACTTGCCATACACTGACTCCATTTATTCTGTCTGAAGCTCTTCTTTTCCTCATCCCTCCTCCTCCCTCTTCCCCTTTTCTTCTCCTCCCCTCCCCTCTCCTTCTTCTTCTTGCCCTTGTGCTGTTTCATTCCAGCACTGTCTTTCTATCTTCACCCTTCTTATCTGATGAGCTGACAACTTTTCAAAGCATCTTTCTGTAGCCCGTCCTCTCTCCCTCTGCTCTCATCTGTCACACTGATTTCTTTAGCAGTCAAGACCGATTATATGTTACTTTGTTAGAAGCACTCACTGGATTCCTGTTGCTCACCAAATAAGGTAAACACAGCTTAGTATGGCTATTAAACTTTTCACTAGTGTGTGCGATTTTAATTTTTCACACTGAACTCCACCAATCTGTGTTTTTCCCCATTTGTATCAAATCCTCAAATCTTTGAATCCTTGAGATGAAGCCTTATGATATGCCTTTGCTGCTGTGCAGAAAAGTGTTTATTCTCTTTTGTGATGTAGCAAATGACTCTTTCCCCTTCTGTACGTGCCTTATTTATCCTGCTTCAAGCTTACATTCTTGGCTTTTCTATCCCACCAGGGTGTCTTGAGGTTCTTGCTAGGTTCACGGTTTTGCTTACTTCTAAAAGCTTGTTTGACAACAAATTACCAAAATAAATCTGGTAGATTTTATCCAGACACTCCTTCCATTTTGAGTTTGTGTGTGATAGTGGGAACAAAGATATGCACAAGATACATAGAAAATATTTCATTCGTGGGTCCAAAACAGTAGAAAGGATGGATAGAAAATAAATAAATGTCAGTATGTGGTGTGTGCAAGGCAAGAGTGTGGAGGACTAGGGGACAGCTAAAGCGCGATACTTTATGTGGCCTGTTGAGGGGTAGGGCCTATGGAGAAGGCAATACTTGAAGATGATACTGCAAGATGAGATCTAGGGACCCATTTGAAGAGGTAAGGAAAGAAGAGTTAAGATAAAATATGTACGTTTTGTGCGGTAGCTGCTCAGAGAAGGGTCCACTCTTGACTTAGAAAGATCAGAAGATAGGCCGGGATTTGAAGACCATGAAACATCGGGAATTTTCTCTCATGAGGGATAAAATGCTATTACAAGGATTTTTAAAGAAAAGTAAGGTGCTTTATAGCTTTATAGATGTTTTGAGTTTGTGTAGGTGCTTGTCTTTAAATGCGTGTGCATGGCCCTGCGGATGCACACGTAAGAGGATATGTGTGCACCTGTGTGTGGAGGCCGCGTCAAAGGTGTCATTGCCCAGGAACTCTTTCTCTGTGGTATTTGAGACCAGGTCTCACTCTACTGGAGTTTATTGACTAAAGAGAAAGGTCTGCCTGTCTCTGCCTATTTAATGCTGGGATTACAAGTGTGTCTCATAATGGCACTTTTTTGTTTATTTGTTTGCATAGCTGCTGAGGATAGAACTCAGATCTTCATGTTTGAACAGCTTGCTCTCCTTTTCCTATGTGCTATGTTTTAATTAAAAAAAAAAAGACCATGCATGGAGAGGACCTAGACCCCCTGCTCAGATGTGGCTGATTGGCAGCTCAGTGTCCATGTAGATCTCTGAGTGAGAGGAGCAGGGGCTGCCTCTACCATGAACTCGGTTGCCTTGCTCTCTGATCATTCATCCCTGATCATGCAACCCTGCCAGGCCACAGAGGAAGAGGATCCAAGCAGTCCTGATAAGACTTTACAAACTATGGGCAGATGTCAATAGTGGAGAACTCGCCCTTTTAGTGGACTAGGGGAAGGGGATGAGGAGAAGAGGGAGAGTGTGTGGGACTGGGGGATTTGAGGGAGGGGCTTCAATTGGGGATATATAATGAATAAATTGTGAAGAAAAAAATATCACGTGGTTCTTTTGTAAAGAAAGATGAGTGCTTATGTAATTAATGTTACCAAAAATACTTCACAATTAAGGCTCATTGCCTTAATAATAGTACTTTTAGTGCATACTAATATATTTAGGAGGTGGAGCTTACTGGAAGGAAGCTAGATCACTGGGTACTTCCTCCTGAAAACTATATTGGGATCTTGATGCCTTCTCTACATTTTGCTTCCTGGCCACCATACAGTTAATATCCTCCTATAACCACACACTCCCCGTCATGATGTCCTGCCTTGTTACAGAACAGGGCTAAGTTACCATGAAGTAAGACCTCTGACACTGAGGACCCAAATAAAACTTTCTTTCTTGAAGTTGATTTTTATCAAGTATTGAAGCACAGGGTTACAAGCCTGAAGAATGCAAGATTCTTGGAAAGACCATAGTTCCAGGAAGCATGATGATATACTGTGGCATAGAGAAATGCTGTGGAGCAATTCCTCCCATTGGAAACATTTTTCCCTGAAGGAAGTCTCCTTAAGGACAAAAAAAAAAGTTCTTAGCATTACCTTCATTTCTGGGACAATTAGGACACTCAAAGAACAAACAACTAACAAATCTCAAGAAGTCCATGAAACTGATAAGATACAGAAGGCTCTTCCCCAAGACTATAGAAGCATAAATAATTGCTGGAGGAAAGAGAAGCAGCCAAGCGTCCTCTAGGACACTTCACTGCAAGTTGAACTATCTGGAAGAGACTCACATACCTAATAAAATGCCTATGGTAGGAATAAAAAAGGCCACAGATTCTGTGCTTTGTAGTAGGTGGAAGTGCAAGGCCTGAGGAAAAGGTGGTGGGCTGCTTCAGTTGATCCATTCTGTGGTTGCAGCTGTCAGCATAGCAGCAGCTGAAAACAAGGAGAAAATACCTCTGGTTAGGATAGAAAATGACATGAAATGCCCAAAGCACAATTGGGGGAAATAAACAGGCAGAAGCTTGTGATGATGGTGGAAGGTCAGAATGACCTACCAAGGTCTATTTAAACCAGATGTGATAGCAGCTGGGCAGCTTCCGGCAGATATGGCAGAAGCAGCTATGGGCATGAAGGTGATCAGACAAGGTAGTGACCTGATCAAGCTCAAGATATCTTGGGGCAAACTTGTGACACCTTAGTCCTTGTGTCCCTGCCACCATTAAAGCGAGAAGAGTGTTGCCGATCTGGCTGGGAACAGCTTCTCCTTCTATGTTCGATGGTCCTTTCTTGATTGATGCTTTTTATCCTCTTTTGCATCTGCACAATTCAATCAACAAAGGCCCACATGGCTTTATACAACAGAGCACACAGCTCTGAACAGGCATATTCATTCAAGCAGACAGACTTGACTGAGGCTTCTACCTCAGGCAGAGACTCTTTCAATCCCCATAGCTCCAGCTTGTAAGACTCACACCCCCTCACTGCTGTTGCCTGCTTCTAGGACTCAACTCCTGAAGGACTCTATGGCTTCAGGCCTTTGAGACCTGTTGCTCTGGAGGTCTCTTTAGCACTTCTGGGAGCTCTGTACTAGCATCCCTGTCATGAGTTCAAAACTTGGGTCTGGGACATGGCTTAGTGGTTTAAGAGCATTGTTCCCTCTCTTGGATGACCTAGATTCAATTCTTCACACCCCCTTGTGACTCACAGCCATCTGTAACTCTACTTCTGTAACTCCGTTGTAGACACAAATGCAGACAAAACACACTGACACATAGGATAAAACACACCTTACACACAGGATAACTTAATACTTTGAAAGTTTTTATAAAAAGAGTTCAATTCAATTGAGTTTAATTTGAGTTGTCACTCCTACATGGTGATTTCTTTTTCTCATGTGAGGTTGTTAATCCTGAGCTAGTTAATAAGGTTTATATACCCTTTCCTGTTTGTCTTTGACATTCTTGGAGAGATTAAATCAAGAACCCAGCTGGAGATTGTAGAATTGACTGTCTCATTCTATTCTTTGACCTGCAAGCCGTGCAAAGTTCCAAATTTTCAACTTTTATGAGTTGGCCACCTTTTGGGTGGCTTTTCTTTATGTATTTCCTACTCCTGTAACCAGTTCCTCAGTTACACTCTCTTAACTATAAGAAATTCATTTCTTCACCAAGTTGGACTGTGTTCTGTCTTTGGTTCCATATCTGAGGTGAATAGACATTTATCTCCACAAGAAAAGTTTAATATAACAAGCTGACCATGAGGAATCAGGGATACAGAAGTAGAATTGGAATATTTCTGGAAATGGCACTGACAAGCTCTGCATACAAATAAAATAAAGAGAGGGTGTCCAGTTTTGAGAGTTTCCTGGTGGCCAAGGGAGCTGGCTATTTCCGAAGGATAGATGGAGCTGCTCTCTACTGACCATTTTCTAGTGCTTCATGTGGCCTGTCAAGTCTTCATTTCATTAAAGCACTTTAATTTCTGTCTGAGGAGCTTTAATTTATCATCTCTGCCTTGGATACTGAAGCCTGGGCAATTTTCTGATTGCTGCTGCTGACTTTCCAGCCCTAGGTTTCTTTCACGTACCTTGTCTGACTCCAGCCACTTTCAGGGTTCCTCTCATGACTGAACGTCAAGCTCCGAGTGTAATAACCAACAGCGTGTTGGAACGTTTGCGGAAATAATGGATTCATATGTGAGTCAGTGGCAAGTAAATCATCAGTTATTTTATAGTGGAGTTTTGTTCTTCACAATGTTTATATTTGCTAAGATTTTTGATCTCCAAATTAATCCATATCCCAGTAAGGTGCAGTTACTCAACACTCTGTTGAATGATAACATGAAATTGATTAGGTAGGCAGAAGAGGGGAGCTTCTTTGTCACACAAAGGTAACCCTTGTAACACAAGGGTAATGATAGTTGCTTGAGTCACTTAGTCTGTCTTAAAACCTCATGCGACAGTGGAGTTTTAGTGTAAGTAGTAGAAAGTACAATTGTGGTTGCTAATGAGTAGCATAATTATTCCAGATAGGAGAAATTAACACACTTCAATTTATGCATTTTGCATTCCCATTCTTAGTAACCTATACCAGATTTTGGTAAGGTATTATTTTTCTGTTTCTATGAGCGCCTATGGACCGGAGAAGTCACATATTGTATCTAATGGTGGGGATTAGGCTGATTCACAAGGGGAGGAAATCAGAAATCAAAGCCACATATTTTAGCTTTTTCTCTCTGTGCTCTTTTTTGCTATGCTTATTCAGGCTCCCAGTTGCGCTAATGCAATGAGCTTGTATGACTGTCTGAACCACATTGATAATATAGCTCTGTGTCTTTAAACTGGTGTTATAAATTTGTAAGACTTCTCAACATTCCTATTTGAGTAGAAAGTTAGTCTTTCAACAGAAAATGAGCCACTGTGCTTTTTTTGCTAGGAGACTGACTTATAAAACAAAAGAGCTAATTTCATCCTTTCAAGACCATGGATCTTTATAACTTCCAAGTATTTCTCTCTTCTCTATAAATCCTTCTGCCAGTGGTTCTATGGAATTAAGAGTGTTGAACTTCCCTTACGTGTGATTCTGCATCACTCTAAAGCCAGCATATTCCTGTACATTAACAATCATCACCAGCTGGGCTTTTTGAGTCACCAGTCACAACAAGACCAAAGAGGGAAAGAATTTACTCTGGTGTCTAAGTCTATAGGAAAAACCTTCAGACAAGAGAGTTCATGGGGCTGGATCTACTTCTAATCCTTCTGACTGTTTTATAGACCATAGATTTAGCACTCAACTGCAGTCTGTTTTATTTTCTCCATCATCTTAATTCCCACGGTACTATTTATTAAGGAAGATGTCAAGTATCTGCCTGTCTCCTTCAAAGAAATCAAGATTGTTTCGGAAAGGACCATATGTGCAGAAATATTCAAATGGAGTTAATCTCTCATATCTGGAACAATCATACAATTCATTAGCAATCATAACTGTACTTTGTACTATGCAGACTACAAAAGCCCAGTGTCAGATGAGGTTTGTAAGGAAAGCATACTTATTTATGCTTTATTTGAGTGGGTTTGAAGTCATGTGTTCTCCCAGTGAGGAGGGATGTACAGATGCCATGAAGCTCTGATGAGTTTTTAGTAGGGCCGATTGTGACCTGATGTAATGCAAAGTCAATCTTCAAAATTCACTGTGGTCTGATTTTACTCGTCCTGGAGGGGAGTCATTAGCCTGAGCTCACGGTGTTGGAATTTGGTTTTAAGGATAGGGCAAAGTTTCCCTGCCATAATTGCTTCCATCTGCTATGCTAACACATGTGTTCCTGCCATAAAATTTTCTAAAATTCTCCAAACTCCACATGCCCCCTTTAGGCCAGGCTCGCTCTCACTATGCTGCTGTTTCACCTGCGTTCCGTCTGGTGGGAATCTGTCTTGCAGCTGGCTGCTGCTCTGTGAGCAGGGGTGGTTGGGGGGGTATTTTCCCTGAGACTCCAGTGGCAAATTGAATGCAGGCATTTGCCTCTGGCACTAAAAATTGTGGTCATATGTTACATCATACGTGCTTTTCAGGACTCAGCTCATTCCACTGTCTTTCCCTTTAATCTACGTTATTTATTTGTTTAACTTTGACAAGTAATAAATAAGTATATTCTTATTTTGAAAAAGCTTCTGTTGGAACCAAAAAAAGTTTCCATTGAGTATGTTTTCTTCCTTCTATCTCGTGTACTAACTGAGACATTTTAGGGAGTTGGAACTCACTCTCTTTAAACAAGCTGGTTTCCTACTCTTTGTATGAAGAGATTTCAAAGACCTGGGCTCTCCTACAAATAGGAATAAAATGACATGAAATCACACTGAGTAAAAAACTAACTAACTAAGTAACAGAAAAACAAGAAGAAAGAAAATACAAGAAACATTGGAGTGGGAGGTAAGAAACTGATGACATCAATATATACTTGAACCTCAGGTTATTTGAAGTGTAAGGGGATTCTCCAGTGTGACCCTACAGGTTGTATTATTGTACTTGTGCGCCAAAAATAAAAAATGAACCCCACAAATTGGCTTGGGCGCTGGTTTTGGAGCAGAGCCCGCCCTCTGCAAAGCTGCAGTGCTATGAAACTGAGCTGGATCTGAGAGCACCACTGAGCCTATCAGGCTGAATGTTGGTGTCCCAGGTCAAGGTGGTGCTGAGGATGGAGGGTGCCAATGCATCACTCCATTTAGTTCCTAAAGTCGTATTTAGGTTACGTTTGAGCAGGATTTTGAGAAATAATTTTTTTCAAGTTTTTCATCATGGATGTATGCTTACAAATATGGTATACACACATATGTATTTTTCATTATTTTTAGTTAGTGACTACATTACACATATTCTCACTTAACACATGCTGTGGATATGTATCGACTCTGATTCTCCATGTGCAATAACATTTTTAAGGAAGGTGAAAAGTTCAGAGTCCAGAGTCAATCACTTACGCTGTTAGATTTATTTGCCTCTTCTGGATGCCTTTTCCAAGATGTACCACTCACTTGAAAATACACTATGTTCCCTGGGAAACCGCTTAAGGTAGTCAGGGAAGCCTCAAAGAGAGACAGACTAAGGTCATGCAGTTGTCAAGGCTCAGAAAAGAATGATACAGCCAAAAGACCCAGAACCACATGCTGAAGAGGATCAAAGAGGTCATCCAATCCATCTCTTGGACATCAATCCTTGCTGTAGACGGAGCGACTCCTAAACCATAGAAGACATATGACTGCCAGGCCCTCACTAACTGTCTCAGAACACACAACCTCCCTCTGAAACATGTTCGGATTGCCGTAAACCCGCTAGAAAGTTCGTGCAGGCATCTTACCCACCGTCTACGACTTATTTCATGGCAATTCACAATGCATGACCACATCCAGCTCAATAGCATCTCAGGTTTCAAAATCCTTAACAATTGGAGGGTTATTTTTTAGTGTTTTGTTTGTGGACTACATTATGTAAATAGATAGATAGATAGATAGATAGATAGATAGATAGATAGATAGATATCTTATTTGAATGAGAAAACAAAATAATTTAAAAAGCAATCAAATGAATTGACTCAAAGTCACTATTTTTTCCATGAATTGGTGCTTTTGTAGCCACCTGTATGATTTCTTTCTGAGCCTGTGATTTTGCCCTCATTACCCTACACTGAATTTCTTAATTTAATGTACTTTTATTTTTTTAATTTATAAGTTAGATAGCTTGTTTTGGCTTAGCTTTATAAAAGTTATGTTATTAATTAATTATTTTTATTTTTCAAAGGAAGATTTTGCTTCTAATGTCCATTGCTATATTGATAGTTGCTGGTTTTTAATCATCCTATGATATTCTTTTATCTGAATATGTTTCTTAATCTTGCAGTATTTTAAAAATGCTGTTATAAATCATGTCATTATAAAGATTTTGAACTTTTGTATCTGTCTAGAGTGATTTTATAAGTCTCTTTGTAGTAACATTTGTCAAACTGTGGAATAAAAGTCATCATCATCATTATTTTACTACAAAATGAATAAAATGAGTTATACATAAAGATTGCTTAATGAAATAATTGGCAAGAGTACTCTTCACATATTCCATTTTGTATGTGTATGTCAGCAATGTACTGTATAGCAAAGATTTTTGCGCCAATTATAGCCTTCCTCTATTACACACTATTGCAAATTCAAGGAAGAGAGAAACATCCACAAGTCTCTTCTTTTTTAACTTCTTGATTCTTTCTGAGTTTTGCATCATGCATCCTCACTTGGACTCCTCCCAGATATCCTGTTGTTGCCCTGTGTCATGAGAATCCTGCAGCTTTGCATCTGCAGGACTGGCCCTGTCACATGCCCCAGCAATTCATAGATGAAGAAAATGTGGGGATGGGTCAACTGAAAGCCCTGGATGTGGGCCTGGGTAGTAGCTCAGTCGGTCAGTCCTCCAGCTCTCCCACAGCCCTCCCGCACACCACACCACCAGGGCCAGCTCTCCAACACTGCCCCAGCTAGCTCACCAAATACCTAACTGTCAAGAACCAGCTCTCCCGATGCCATTCCCTCAATGCCAGTTGATCTGCAGCCATGCCACCAAGGCCAGCTCTACTGTGCTGTGGCCAGCAGGGGACAGGGTCTCAGGTGACAGCCCAGACTAGGGATGCTAGCATAGTCTTAGTGGTAATATGAGCCTCGGCCCCCTGCTTTGACATGGTTTTGGACCCAGACATGGCCTCAGGTGGCATGGCTTGCTACTCAAGTCAGGCTGTTCCTCTTTGCCCTTGTCTTTAGTCCCACCTCTCTTCATAGTGCTCAAACCATTCTGCTTCTCTTCCTCTCGTATAGCTCTGCTACCTACTTTCCCGTGTTAGTGCGTCCTGCTGTGGGTGAGCCACGTGGATGGTGGGCCTCAGGGTGTCTTCTGCAAGTCTCTTTATTATCTTTTTTTATGTTTAAGACTCATTTTTGACAGAAACTAGACAACTTTTATTGCTTAGTTTATATTATATCGCTCTAAAAATTGCAATTCACATATTTATTTACTGTATTATCATACTGTGCTGTTTTTAATAAGAGCCTTCCCCCATAGGCTCTTATATTTAAATGCTTCATCAGGGAGTGTCACTATTGAGAGGGATTAGAACAATTAGTAGGCATGACCTCGTTGAAGTAAGCATGGTCCTGTTGTAGGAAGTGAGTTCATCCTACATTTAATACTAGTTTTAGTGAATTTTGTATATTGTTTTAATTTTAATTCTGTTGATTACTTTCTGGCCTTTGTATGTTCTAACTGCTTTGTGTTTCTTTTAATGTTTTAATTGATTTATATATCTATTATCATGAGGGAGTAAATATACATATAGAACTCAGAGGACTGCTTTGTGGAGTTAGTATTGACTTAACATCATCAGGCTTCTATGGCAAGTGCTCTACCATTGAGCCATCTGGCCATGGCTCACTTCTGAATGGGTAGGACCTTGGGATAGTCTTTTCGGTGGGAGAGGGAGGAATATTGTGAAAATTGCAGTAAATTTGATTATTTGAACACTAGAAATTTACTCTTATAGGCTTTGAGGTCAAGAGTCCGAAACAAAGTTGTTGGTAAGGTTAATTTCTTCTGCAGGCTTGAGACCAAGACACTGGTCACAGTATATCCACGATTAAAAGGCATATATGCTTGCTAATGCTCACCTTGCCTTTCTCATTATTGAACAAGTCAGGATATGCTGCTGAGGTAATGGTGTCACCTAGAGTAGGCAGGTCTTGTCCCCTCAATTAAATAAGAATATTACCCCCCAGCCATTCCCATAGACCAACCTGAGTTAGACAGACTTTCACTCACCACGGTTCAAGATTGTACCAATTTGACAATTAAAACTAACCAGTATGCTAACAGAAAAGTCAAGTAAACATCACTGTTTATGATTGTATAAAATATTTAGAAATGTCCCGCATACAATATAAAATATTCTTTATGAAAGTTACTTTTCTGATGCTGTGATGAAATACCATGACCAAAAACAACTTATGGGTGAAAGGGTTTGTTTTAAGTTGCAGTTTTAGAGGCTAATGGCCCATAATGGCAGGGAAGTCATGGCACGACAGCCGGAACAGAAAGCTAGCTGACCACATTTTGTCTGCATACATGAAGCCGAGAGAGAAAACAGGAAATGGGATGAAGCTCAAAACTGACAAAGCCCACCCTCAGCAATGAAGTTTTTATAAAGAATCCATAACCTCTACAAACACTGCCATCAACTGAGGACCAAATGTTCAAAAGTTTTGAACCCATGGGGGACATTTTCCATTCAAACCATCATAATGCCTGTTGTTAAAAACATAATAGTCCATTAAAATTGAAAATGATACATAAAATACCATGCTTATGATATAAGAGTTATTATTAAAATTATTATCCTACTGAAAATATTCATAGATTCAACAAAGTCTCTATGAAAGTTTAATGTCGTTCTTCACATGAAAAGAAAAAAATCTAAAATTCTTATGAGAGTTCCTTTATTCCTGATAGCTCCAATCTCTGTTTGGGCCCCCACATAGCCTTACTCCTGTGTTCATATCTCTGATCTCATTCTTTCTTCTAAGAACATTCATCAGTTATTATGTTTAGGACTCAGCTTAAATCTGAGGGATTCTCATTTTCATTCAGTTCCTTAACTGGATTACAGACTGAAAGGCTCATTTGACACACGACCTTTTATGGATTGCTAGGGAAATATTGAATAGAAACTCTCTAATAGGTTCAAGCACTCAGTTCTTAATTGTATTGCTACGTGTCTTGTCTATTAGTCTCACGTAACCTAGGCTGGCCTCAAACTCTCTGTGTAGGCAACAACAACGTAGAACTTCTGATACTCTTGCTTCTGCCGCCAAAGTCCTGAGATCGTGGTTGTGCACCACTGTGGTGGCTTAGGTAACATGGTCCCCATAGCCATGTTCATATTTGAATACCCCATAGGGTATTTGAATACTTCATCGCAGTTATTAATTTTCCTTGGTCTTAAGAGGTGTGGCCCTGCTGGAGAAAGTGTGTTAGTAGGGGCAGACCTGAGTCCAAAGATTCGCATCCTTCCCTGTTTGTCCTATGTCTTGTTTGCAGTTTGAGGTGTGAGCTCTCTCAACTTGCTTCTACAGTCACCAAGCATGTCTACTGCCATACTTGCCTGCTGTGCTGGTGATGGATTTTTTTTTTTTTTTTTGGTCTTCTGATACCACAACCCCTTACCTCTTTGAATTGCTCTCCTCATGGTGTTTTATCACAGCAATAGAGAGGTAAGTAATACAACCGCTGTGTTAAGAAGTTTATGAAGTTCTGGGGATTGAACCCTAGGCCTCCACATGCTAAGCTACGCTGTTTGACCAAGTGAGCCAGATCCACAGCCCACGTCACGGATTTCTGTTTTGATAGATGGTTTGTGTGAGTGCGCTTGTGCGTGTCTCTGTGTGTGTTTGTGTATTGTTTTCTAATTTATTTGATTCTATGAATCCCTTAATTTTTTTTACATATGAAATATATATTTTAGAACTTTCTTTAGTAAACCCTGTCCGTTGAAAAAGTTCTATGACTTTTCTTTCGCATGACAGTATCTTGCTTACTTTAACTAACAATTTAGGTAGAAAAATACAATGTGTAGATTTCTACATTGATGGTTCTTTTCTCTTCATAGTAATTCTGCCCCACACACCTGTTTCTTTGCTCTTTTGTACCTTGTTATTTTTAGAACATTGCTTCTTAACCTAACAGAGTTGCCTTTTTAAACTTTTCTTTGGATGGTCTTAAAGGCATTCTTTTGTCCTCAGCACTCTGAAGAAATTTTCCTGCAAGGTGAGTCAATTTGATTTCATTTGTTCTGATAGTTTGTACATTCTGATTTACCTCTATTCACTTAATATTTTAGACAGCTATTGCCGCAATCACATTGACTTTTACTTCTTCAACTGTTTTTTAAAATTTTGAACCATTATTCCTAATCTTTTTTCTCCGTACCCCCTAAACTTTCATTTTTATGTCCCTTGTGTCTGTGCAATATCTTATGAATACCTTTCTCAAATTTAGTTGTTTTATGTATGTAGTTTTAAGTACTATCATTTTTAAGTCCCTTGTGTCTATGAAATATCTTATTAATACCTTTTGCAAATTTAGTTGTTTTATTTGTGTAGGTTTAAGTTCTTTTCAACTTATCCAGGTATATTTGAGAATGACTTATTTTTTCATTGTATTTTTTATGTTAGCACACCTTATATACAGTTACATTATTTGATATTTTCAATGTCTGAGATGGTTGGGAATACAGTCTTCTATTTTGTCTTTCTGTTGACATTTTTCATGGTTTCCTGAGACATTGCTTGTTTTGTTATATAGTTATGAAGGTATATTACATAGAGCCTTGCTTTTGTATTATCTTCTAGGTAATTGAATCTTATAGCACATAACTTGATCTGGAAATACTAAGGGTTTTTATAAATTTAAGGATGTTTGTAGGTAGAGATAATGGTGTTTCAGTTAGATATGAGGTAGACTGCTTCCAGCTTAGGGTCATCAGACTGTCTTTCTCCATCTCAGGTTCAAGTTCTTTAGTTTTTGTTTTTGTTTTGTTTCCTGTGTGGTCCAGGTTTTATTTATAATTCCAATTGACCTCTGAATTTTCTTGTAAGAACATGTCACACGTGCATTACTTTACATGGCTTACTCTAGCTCCTATTTTCAGTTCAGTATTATTTTAAAAATGCGTTTGGCATGAATTTTTGTGAGAGGTCTTAAAGGTCAGTCTTCCATATGGAAGAAACATACATTTGAATTTTCTTTGCCATTTCATGTTGCTGGGTTTTTTTCCACTTAATATCAGTGGAAATATTGTTTTTCTTTCTCATTACCTTTCATTTTACACAGTAGGACAATAATTTAGAGTTGAATCTTTTTATTTATTCCACTGTCAGTACAGTTGTTACAAGTAATTTAAAATATGGATCTCAGATTTAGGTTTGTGCTCTGAATTTATAGATCTTTCTGTCTATTCAACATCAACTTTGACATCCTGTTTTAAAAGTAATAAATGCTATAGTTTCTTAGGATGACTCTGAAGTCTTCTTGGAAATATTATTCTTAAAACAGATTTCATCATGCTAGAGTTAAGTGAATTAGAACATACGGGTTACATACTCATTAAACCACACACATGGCATGAGAAATGGCTGAAAAATATGATTGGCAAAATCCATTTGGCAGTTTCCCAAAGCCAAAACATTAAAAAGGAATATTTAATTATTTTATAACACTAAAACATAGTCACATTTTTCAGTACCTAAAAACTATATTTTCTGATTTCTTTATGGACTCGTCATTATAAATGCTCACTTTATAGATAGTACTAATAAAATTACATATGCCTGTTCTCTTTGCATTAACTCTTTCAACATTTAAGAACTCAAAGGTGTCAGATTAGGTAAAGGCAGAAGATGTGATATGATCCTTCATTTTGGACCTGGAATGCCAATCTACAAGGGCAAGCTACCACATCGCAAGCTACTCATAAACAATCAGGTTGCAAATTTAATTGGTATTTTTAATCTGAAATTAATTAACCAAGAAGACAATGATTACTTCACTAAAGATAAAATGATAATCAAAGGTCTTCTCCAAAATACTCCCTAGTCTTCTTGGTTCTTGGAATCAAGCCATTATTTTCACATTCAATTCCTGGGAATCAACCTTGCCGATTGCAAATGGGGCTATTAGACCATGTGAGATTAGTCTGATTGAGGAAATTAGGTCTACTTACTGAGTGCTTAATGTGGCTGTGCTGCAGCTTGTTCAGACTCCCCGAGAGATTCGCTTCACTTCGGCACTGGTGTTGTGATCAAGATTGTTCACATCCAGCATATTGATGAAGAATTACTAGTTCTCTCAAAGGGCACAAGTTTGAAATTTTACATTATCTGTGGCTTTGCAATGGCTTCACAGTCTTCTGCAAATTATCCACCTTTTTCCAAAATCTAATGATGAGATTTTGACTTCGTGTCTCAAGGGGGCTTGTGTAACAGCTCTGTTCTAGAAAATGGAGCCAAATAGATAGGACCACTTTCTCATCAGTGGTGTCCTCCTAGACGCTTCTTTACCATTAAATGCAGTTTTTGATTAAACATTTACTCTGAGGTGGTGACATTTTGCATAATGACTATATTTATCATAATACATAAATAATTTATCATGACAAGTATAATAAAAATAGCAGGTGCAGTTGGTTGGAGTGACAATGTGATAACCAGTCAGAACTAGGAGCTTGTATTGGGAACCATCTTCTTGGGAATCTTCTTTACACCTTTTCTCTATTTCTATAATTCCAGAACCCAGATAGTACAGGAACACTCTCTTATGAGCAATCTGAAAATAAGTTTCTATGGGATACATTCTGGATTCTGATGGACTTTAGCTTATAATAAAACGATGCTCACAGACCAGAATTCATTTGTTTTTGTTTGTCTTACCCTCCAATCCTTCTACTTCACTGTCTAAGAACTGTGGTAAAATATATCATTGGAGTCAAACCCTGCTTTGTCAATCAGCATTAAGCCCATTTCTTTAAGTAACTGCTGCCTGCTCAGAAATAAATCAAGGATAGGATGCTCTTCCTAGATAAATCCCAACCTCAGCCTTTCAAAAAGTTAGGAAAAGCAGTAGATCATGAAAATAGTTCTCAAATGCTTTGTTAAGGATTTTATTTTAATAACCTGGTTTTATTTCTAACAGAATATTTAAACATGAAATTATTCTTTCCAATTAGTGGCTATTAATTTCCAATTACATTCCTGTTATTACTGTCCAGCAATAAAGATTTATCTATTTTCATTAAAAACCACCACACTCATTTGTAATTTCCATTTAGTTGGATGTACTGTTACTGTCCGTGGTCCTTAAAACCTCAACCAAGTTAAAACTCCACTAGGCTCACAGAGCATGGGAAAAACTGGCTGCCACCTAAAAGGCAGGACTTTTCTATGGCACTAATTTTAGGATTTTATAGATGTTAATATTTTGAAAAGAGGAAGTTGAATTGTAAATCTTTCCCTTTATTTCAACTTAATAGTGCAGCTAGATAAATATGAAGCCAATAGATACAGAACTTTGACAAAATGATTTTAGTTACAAATCAGAATGCTCAAACTGCATTTAGAATATCCTATTATGATTTTTTAATACAATCCGTGGAAGTTCTATTACTTCCTCAAATATAATTAATCTCAACTTTGTTTCTGGACCAGATAGCAGCACACACACATTCTCCCTATGTTTTTTGGGAGGAGGGGGTTCTCTAACTGTAAAAAAGAGAGGCCTTTGTTTTATTCCATTCTTTCCTTCCTCGTGTAGATTGATTTAAATTTTAAAATGGAAAGGACCTCACGTGTTCCTATGGACAAGAATCATCTTCTTGCTCCAGGAGTGTGACAGTACATAGCGATCTAATAGTGTACCCTTTGTAGTCAAAAAGAGAGTAATGCTATTTCCTTTCACATTTCTTCCTCCTTAGCTCTTTTCACTCCTAAGCCCAGAGCTAATAAAAATTTAATTTGCATTAAAATGGTTAAGATCACTTTCAACCAACTCTCATGATTTCAGGTATTCTGTAAACCCATTTCTTTCTTAAAAGAACCATGCCTTTCTTCTAGAGAATCTAGAAATAGACTTCAAGCCAAAAATACTCAATGTTTTAACAGAAGTGACAAACTTTTTTCATAAACCAATCAGGAAACAAAACCTTTCTAGATTCCCTTTTCCAATTTGAAAGATTCCCTTTTCCAATTCAGTTATAGATGCATTAACAGATGTTTTCTGTATCTTTGTAATTTTGATTTTAAAATGTGTGATGCAACCTGCTTTCTGATCAAACAGGAGAATGAGGCTCTGTTTGCTCTCTTGGGCAGAGCAGAATATTATGAGATATTGTTCTTATACAACTTCTTTCCTAAACAGATGAAGACACAGCTTAGTAGAGAAAATCTTTCAAGACACACCTCTTCGTATCACTCCTCTACTCAGGCAAAATATCCTGCTTTATTAGGGAAAGAAAATTGATAAGGAACTCTTTTTCTTGATTTTATGTCTCAACTACTCATGGTTTCTCTAATTTGCCTGAGCTTCTATTATCCTTGCTCTCTTAGACCACATGTTCTTCATCTGAGCTCAGTCACTTCTATTGGATACTACCCCACCAGCACCGTCCTTTTCAATATGATGACCTCATCACACCTGAGGAGTAGCCAACTGTCATCAACTCCACTTACCTCCAGGAAACATTCTTTGTGGATGAATCTCTTTCTGCTTTGCAGATACTCTTTTTTTCTTGGGTTCTGTTGACACTCACTTTCCTAATACATTTCCAAATCACTAGTGCCTGACACCTTAATTAATTTACAAGTGAAAATTTCTTCCAAACATGTCTCTGTTTGCTGGTGTTGGAGCAATAGGTTTTAAGCTGATTTCACTTCCCTCTCCATGTGTTGTCTCTTAGGGATCTTATCTAGTTCTGTCTTTATCAATCATCCCTAAGACCATTATTCATAAATATGCTTTTTCAAACCACAGAATTTCTCAAGTATTTGACTGCTTCATCAGTATTTCTGCGGAGAGCAACTACAGAAATCTGAAGCTGATCTCTTCCAAGTAGAACTCTGAACTCATCCAACAGGTCCAGCATTGACCAGCTTTGTCCAGTAGTCTTTATCTTGCTAAATAGCACAGACATATATTCACTTCCTTAATTCAGCAACCTACAGTCTATTTTCCATACCTTTATTTTTATCAACATAATCTCCACTCCACCTCACAATACACCCTAGCTTTCTAGGCGTCTAGTACATATCCCTCTGAATGAGCACTTGGTCCTTGAGTTGCCATTGAAGACATCTTTGCTGCTGCTCACTCGCATCTTCCTATAGAATCACTTCTTTGCATTAGTTCCTTTTTTACTGAAGTGGCAAAACATCATAACCAAGGGAACTTAGAGAAGGAAGAGTTTAAATGGGCTCACAGTTTCACAGAGCTAGAGTCCATGAGGGCAGAGAACAAATCCCTGGTGACAAAAACAGCTGAACGCCCATGTCTAGAACTACAGGAAGCAGGCACAGAGAGATAACTAAAAATGTCACGAGTCTTTGGAAACTTCCCAATCTTTTCCAACAGTCCCACCAGCTGAGGACCAAGCTCATTAGTGAGTTATAGTCATTTCCCAGCATGCTTTTAGCCCTTTCCAATAATTAGATCACATTCTACTCCTTCTTGCTTTGAGATTCATCTCCTAAGTGTTCTTTGAGTACCTGGAACATAGCGAGATGGGAGTCCCAGTGTAGAAGGCACTGCCTCTAAGAACACTTTCCAATGGGGAATCTTGAGCACAGGCAACTGCTTATGTCATTGCTCATTTTGTGTGTGTGTGTGTGTGTGTGTGTTTTCAGTAATTTGCTTGATTCTTTGCCACTGTAAGGCACCTGTAACTATGTCAACCTTTTACACCCTGACATCCTTCTCACTCAGTCCCTGGCTGAGTGGATGTCTAGTAAATAACAATTAAATAAACAGAGTACAGTGTGCTCGTGATAACAGGAATTTTCCCATACTTCACATATCATATTGGGCTGCTAATTGGGATTCTAAATATAGATCAAATAAATTGCATAAAATAGGCCATGTGAGAAAATAAATATTTCTTGGAGAATGCGAACTTTGCATTCATTTAGCTCCTGGGTCCCAAATTAGGATCCAAGGGCTGCATTAATGTAGGTTTCTCTGTGATTAATTATTTATAGGGCGTTGAAATGATCTGTGCCAAAAAGCAGATCCAGCTTTAAATGGCTTCATCTATCTGAAGGCACTAGGAGACACAATTCACAAAATTCATACACAGATTATTACAGGTTTACAGAAATTATATTAATTATAGTTGCTATCACACAACATGGGGAAAGGAAATACTATCTGAAGGAATTTGTAAATGATTAAAGGGGCAGCTGTTTCAGGATCCAGGTGCCAAAATGAAAACAGGAATCTACATTCAAGCTTTTTATATGAGGATTCTGCTCATCAGAATTTGATGGGCTTGGTTTCCTACTGGCCATGTGATGTAGGTTTCATTTACCTCAGGGGATGTTATTTTCCCTAACTTCTACATGACTTTCTAAGACAATCTGTGGAGATTTTGGTAATCTCATGGTTCTAAAGAAGAATGGAAGCAGAAATATTTGAATTTATAGTAGACAATAAAAATATACATAGCAAAGAATAGTGGGATCCTCTAAAATGAAAAGGAAGAAATGTTATTTTACTGGGTTTTAGAAGGGATACTTTGATGATCTCTGAGTTGCGGTATGTGGTATAAATGTATATATTTCAGACCTAAATGATCACAGACACACATATTCTCCTGTAAAAGAAAAAAAAAAGATTAGCTAATAAACAAATGGAAGCCTGGCATCCGGCATTCGCGGGCTCTTCTTTTTACCTTTGGCTGTCTTTAAGATGTTTATTGATCCATCTTAATCTTTGTTTTACCACATGAAGAATATTGATATTTTAAAATCATCCACAATTTGTATGCAATTAACTTCTCTCTCCTGCCTTTGGTATAGTTCCAAGCAGGTATTATTCTAAGACAACAGAAAAGTAGTCAATTCCATTTTTTGTTTTCTGTGATTCAGATGAGAAAAATCTATAAGGCTATGAATAATTTAAAAACTTCTGGTACAAGCACAAAGCAATGATTTTATCATTACATAAAATAGGTTTGTCAAATACATTGAAGGAATCCTACCCTCCTTTTTTAGTCCCACTACACACCACGCTCTATTATCAATCAGTCACAATTAAGAACAGAAAGTGAAGCCAAGCCAAGCCAAGTGATTGAAAGGATAGGTGATTAGCAAAGACAATATAATTAAATCTAGGCTTGGGTGTCAAATTTACCCTCTCTACCTTAAGAGTTGAAAATAGTAATAAATGTTAGACATACAACACAAATTATAGCATCATGGACAAAACTGTGTGCTGAAAATTTTGTGCATTACATGTTAGTATTCATTCTTCAGGTTATTTGAGATACTAATATTCTGAATTTTTTCAAGTTGGTCATAAAATTTGACAGGAAATAAAAGAAGAGCAAAGGAAAGAATAATTATAATTCTACCTATAAGAAGAATAATTTCAATTAGTGTCCAAGAAAATGTGAAATTAGTTGCATTCTAAGAATATAAAATAATACTAACCTGTGAGAGAGACTGCATTCATATATGTTATGATCTAACTCTAGAGTGTGTTTGCAGATGGAAGAAAATTATGATCTCCCCAAAATACATAGAAACAGTTTCAAAAGGAGCCACAAGGAGAAAGAACATCTTTGTCTTCTGCCCTGGAAATCATTTTTCTTTGCAGATGGAGCATCTCTCTCTGGTACGCTGACATGTGTGTTCCTGTCCAACTTCTGGGGAAACATAGGTGGGCATTGTAATTTCAATAACAAGCAAACCTCTCCCTTATTTTTTAGTTTTTTCTATCATTTCCCTTTTTTATCCATGCTTTCTACAGAAATGTCTACACTTATTTCCAGAAGGCTTTCCTTCTTAAACTACTTTAGAGCTTTCTTTTCCTGTGTCAGAATTAATTCTGGGGTTTTCGTTCCTAAAGTCTCGATTTGCTTTTGCTTACTGTCATTGATACTTGTTTGTTTTGGAATGAGTCTAATACAAACTTAAATCCTACCTGCATTTAATTTTTTATCTCAGTGATTAAATCCTTGTCACATATTGTCACATCTACAGGCCTTGATTTCTTTGCTGGGGCTGGAGCATGATGGAAATGATGGACAATAAATGAAGAGTTGCATGTAGTTACACATACTTTAAATTATTTGTACTTTGTTTTGTGGACAAAGACACATAAATCACACATTGTTTAAGGTCCACTGATAGGACACAACACAGGTACATGGTTGACCTCAGAGTCAACCAGGCTTCCTCCCTCCCTTCCTTCCTTTGATTTCTGCATAACTACCCATAGACAAGTAAAAATACAATCAAATCTCTCACCTCACGCAAAATCAATTAAAATGGACCAAAGGTGTGAATGTGAGTGCTAAAGCCTTGAAACTGCTAAAGGAAAATATATAAAAGGCACTTATGTAGGCAGGCACAAGGTTTTTCTGCAAAGAACTCAGCACAAGAAATATCCCAAGAATTGACAGATGGAACTAGTTGAAATTACAAAAGCTTCTTTATAGCATAAGAAATAAACCATAGAATAAACACAGCTACAGATTAAGGGAAAATGTTTGCCAATTGCGCCACAGATAGGGAACTAGTATCTAGAATATATAAAGAACTATAAAGAACAATTAAATACAAATTAAATATCAAAATCTCTCCAAGTCATCTAATCAGTAAATGAGTCAATAAAGTGAATATATAGTCCCCAACATAAGAAACACAAAAAAAGCCAATATGCATTTGGAAAATGTTTAATATTGTTAGCCACTAGAAAAAAATACAAATTAAAACTGCTTTGATAGTCCATCTTATCCCAGCCAGAATGGCTACCATCAAGACAACAAATAAAGAATTCTGATTAGTGTGAGAAAAGATGGACCTGCAGACTGCTGGGTAAGACTTGTGAGGGTGCTATAACAATTAATAGTGATGTTTTACAAAAATTGTAAAAATAGACCTACTACATGATCTAATTAAATCACTCATGTGGACAAACCCAATGGATTTTAGGTCAATATACCATAGATATATCTAGATTGCTGCGCTGTTCACAATATCTAATTTATGGACACGACCTACACGTTTACCAACAGATTAATGGATAAAGAAAATGTCTATATAAATACAGTGGAGTTTTATTTAGCCATAAATGATAATGAATTCATGACATTTGCAGGGAAACGCCTGGAACTGCTAATCATTATTTTAAGTGAAATACACTAGACTCAGAAAGACAAGGTACCATATTTTCTCTTACATGTGTAATCTAGATGTAAATTTGTGCGTATGGATCATAAATAGGGATAATGACGGGAAAGCGAGTTTTAGGAAGGAAAGAGACAGGAAGTAAGAAGGTGAGTGTAATGTGAGATTTGAAGAGAGGGCTGTGAGTGAGAAAGATGGGCAGCAGCAGAGGGTGGCAGGGAGCGGGGTGGCAACAGAGGAGCGGGACATACAAGAACAAAGTACATTGACACATGTACAAAATGCCACAGAAGTGTAATACTTCATATGCGACCTTATAAATAAATTTGAACAAGTGGGTGTGGGAGCTGGGGAGAATCATGGAAATGTCACAAAGAAACCATTATTCTGCACAGTTAACACACTAGTTAAAACGTATAAAATCAAAGATGATGATAACATAAACAAAGAGAAAATTTAAAAATTGATGGAAGTTGGAATTCCCAAGAAAGCTCTATTTCCATATGACACTCACATAGCTTCCTCAAGTATTATTTCTTCTCTTTGTTATTACCTAGGAGCATGCAGAGCAAGAGGATAGACTTTCAGACTATAATAATCACTTGCTGTTAATTACAAACGGAACAGAAATGCTGGTAATATTCGAGACTTGTGCTCTGCATAAAACTGGAAATTACTGCTATTACTCTTGTTTGCTAGAGAATATTGGGTCATGGGTGCTAATTAGCAGTTCATAGCCCTCCTACAGAGGAAAATCTCATTACTGTGTGAAACTGTCTTAGTAGTCAAACCCAACATTCAGGGCACTCTGACCACTTTTGTTTGAGCAATTATAAGGTGTAATAAAACAAAAGAATTACTTTGTCTGTGATAGAGAGAAAAACCATAAAGGCTACAACCCCTATGCTCTCCTATTTGCTCACTAGTTCAAGAAAACAACATTGTCATGCTTTGAGACTCATAGTTAATGTTCAGGGACTGATTAAAAACAGAAACGACCAGATCTTTTACCAATGCAGAACGGAAGTCAAAGCCTCCTGCTAAAAACAAGCTCCCCAAACAAAAAACTGACACACACAAGAATATCTGTAATGTAAAAAGAGAGAATGGTTTGGGGGTACATATACAGGCACAATAAAGCTCCCAGTTGTGTTTGAATGTACCTCTCTTGATGATGGATACAGATAATGGAAAACTGGAAGATGGCCTTTACTAGATCCAAATATTTATAAAAATGTATTTCTTGGGTTTATCTTGGTATATTTTAAGTTGTAATATACATATTTATTAGATAAACAGAAAGAAAGAAAGATAGAAAAATAGATGACAAATAGGTAGATAGGTTTGTGTTTTTGAATAACAGTATTTTGACAGAAGAACGTGTTAAAACTCCAGTCTGAATTTAATTATTCCTACTCAACAAAATAAATTAGACCATGTGTAAGTCCCAGCTATTTAGCCAAACTAGGTTTTTAATTGAAGATTCAGCAATGCTTTCACTGAAGATAAATGCAAACAATGCAATCTTTTACATTTTTACTCTGTGACTCACCTGAGCACATGCATACATACATAATCACTGCTGACCAAGAACAGGCCTTGGCAAGAGGTCAGAGGCCACGGCGTAAACCAGAGCTGGAGGAGTAGATGCATACTTTAGAGAAGATGTGCATTTCATCTCAATGTAAAAAATGGGTCCTTACTTTTAATTGAGATCTTTACTTTTACCAGAAATGGGACATCCATTTTTACCAGTGGAAGAAAAATTAATTAAAGGAGTAATAACTTGAAAAAATTGAAAGAGTAAATCTCTCTTCTCTGTATAGTGTCTGACATTTCTTGTAGCTCAAAATGCCTTTGGTCTCTTCATGAGTTATTGTCCAGCATTAAATATTGTTCAGAATCAGATATAAATGAGCTGTGATTTTATTAATCAAAGAAAAGAAAGAGTTGGAGATTCAGTACCACACAGCTGGGGAATCAAGCTAAAGTCACCTGAGTCAACATGGTCTTTAATATAGCCAAACACTTATAAAAAGATATTTCCTGGGTTTATTTTGTCATATTTTAAATAGTTTTTTCTTTTAAAAAATTTTATTTATTATTTATTATAATTTATTCACTTTGTATCCCAGCTGTAGCCTCCTTCCTCGTTTCCTTCCTGTCCCACGCACCCTCCCTCTTTTCCTCCTCCAGTCCACTGATAGAGGAGGTCCTCCTCCCCCTCTGTCTGACCCTAGCCTATCAGGTCTCCTCAGGACTGGCTGCATTGTCTTCCTCTCTGGCCTGGTAAGGCTGCTCCCTCCTGGGGCTGTGACCAAAGAGCAGGCTCCTGAGTTCATGTCAGAGACAGCCCCCTGACTAGGGAACCCATTTGGAGACTGAGTCTATGGGCTACATCTGGGCAGGGGTTCTATGTTATCTCCATGCATGGTCCTTGGTTAGAGTATCAGCCTCAGAAAAGACCCATGTACCCAGATTTTTTGGTCCTGTTGCTCTCCTTGTGGAGCCCCTGCTCCCTCCAGGGCTTTCTATCTCCCCCTTCTTTCATAAGATTCCTTGCACTCTGCCCAGAGTTTGGCCATGAGTCTCAGCATCTTCTTCAACACCTTGATCAGTAGAGTTTTTCAGAGGTCCTCTGTGGTAGGCTCCTGTCCTGTACTCTGTCTTCTCCCACTTCTGATGTTTATCCCATTTGCCCTTCTGAATGAGGATTGAACATCTTCCCTAGGGTCCTCCTTGTTTAGCTTCTTTAGGAGTATGCATACTTAGTATAAATGTGTGTGTGTGTGTGTGTGTGTGTGTGTGTGTGTGTGTGTGTGTGT
>NW_026587216.1:42755877-42806778 GCF_907164565.1 Psammomys obesus | reverse complement strand
TGTGTGTGTGTGTGTGTGTGTGTGTGTGTGTGTGTGTGTGTGTGTGTAAGATTTCCGAGGTAGGGAAAGCTCAGACAGTCTTGCTTAGACTCCGTGATTGAATATAAAGAAAGCTTTTGTTGCTCTCTAGAATAAAATTAACTCTCTGTTATAAGAAGTATCAGTCTCAGACTTTGACCCACTGTTGAATCACACGGTCTTTTTTTTTTTTTTTTCAAATGTAGCTAGTGGTATCATGCCATATCTGGACCAGTAATGGACACATGTCAAGATATTAATTAAACCACTAGTGTTTTAATTTAGTCCAATGCAGTGCATGCTAGTTGAAAGCTTATTCAAAAATTAAATGTGGAAGAAAACACCTCATTTCTACAAGAGATAATTATATGATATTTGGTTAACATTTAGGTGTCTTTCTGTGTTCTCTACCCACATATCTATAAATCATTATTGGAATAGCTCAAATTTTGCAGAGTTTATACATGTTTTCAAGCTTCAGTTTTCACAGAAATTTAGAGAGGGGGACACTGTAAGACTGTGCACTTGCACAAACCTCACATAAACCTATTGTCTCCCTCCACTTACTGTCCCTCCCTTTCTACCAACAGCAGAAGTCACATTTGTGTGGCTCTCTCCAGGAAAAGGCTACTTTTCTCCCTCTAAATTACAAAAAGAGTAAATTAGAGGTTTTCAGAACTTTAGAGTTTTTGATTGATGGGTTCATTAATTCACCTTTTCAAAATGAGCACTCATGTTTTAAATATTTTATGCACAATTTGCATGCTGGAATTTTAAGGACTTAAAAAAAATGAGTGCTTAAGCAATGGCCAACCTGATCACTGTGCTTGGAAGACTCAGAATGCACACATAGGGAGGAAGGCTGAAGAGTTCCCAGCCTCACTTCCCTACAAGCAACAGTTTGTCTCCCTGAGCTTCTCTGTTGCTCTCTTAGAACACAAGCTTGTTTCATGAGTTTTAAGGTTCTGTTTCCCCAAGTGGGGTTCTCTGTACAGTAGGCTAGATATGGAAACTCTCTGTAACAGGAGTCAGCACTAGAGAATACACAATGAGTGTGTTGTCTTTCTCACATGAACCCTTACACTCAAATATTAAGTTCTTAAATATAATCTGCATTTAAACTTTAGCATAAAGTTTCTCCATTTCTAAACTGTATACTCTGCCTATATACTCTGCTTTACAGAGTTAGAGCATTCCACTTGTTGATTTAAGAGAGCACACACTATCTGTGAACACATGAAAAGCCAGAGGAACAAAGGAAACAAGACACTCAATTTTTAAGTAATATTGCTGTTTGTTGTTTATTTTCTTTCAGCAAAGCTCCAATAAATATTTCATCTCTTAAATTATTTTGATGCCTTTTGAGAATTCATGAAGAGAAAAGTATTACAAAAGATTTACCCAATTGCTTCTTTCCAGCCAGTACAAAGTATGATTGAATTAAAATTAAGAGAAATAAAACAATGCAAATGATCATTTAGTCTTCCTCCTAAGATGATGTGGGGTAGATAGAAATAAGTAGAAAGTTCCATATCCTGTCACAAATTATGGGACAAATCATATAAACATTTTCTTTAAAAACATCTTCACAGCCGGATGTGTTGCTGCGCACCTTTAATCCCAGCCCTCAGGGAAGCCGAGGCAGATCTTTGTGGGTTCCGGTCTATAAAGCAAGTTCAGGACAGCCAAGGCCATACAGAAAAACTCTGTCTCAAAAACAACAACAGAAAATATTCACAATAACAAAGGGGTCTTATCTTTAATGTCCAACCGTTTAATACAATTCCCAAATTAAACTGACTCATGCATGTAGAATCTTAAGCAGGTAGTAATTGAAGGTTTTCAACACATGGAAGGGAGAACATTAATGACATATAAACTTTCATCTTATTAAAAATCCAAAGCAGCATTTATGCGTGTCTCTCTGCTGGTGAGACCACCCTGCTGCACACAGCGTCCTGGCCTCATTCTTAGTTCTTAATTTGTACTTGAAAATATGCATGTGTTGAGCTAGTGCCTAAGCTAGCTGTGACCACTTGGGCACTTGAGGCAATGGGTAAACTCTTTTGCATAGAATTCAGCATAGATGACCATTCCACTTCATGTAAACACACTGGTAGAGAACAAGACTCTCCCAAAAGGTAGTCAGAAATTTTCATGCTCTTACGTTTCATAGCCTCTCTTTAATGCTCAAAATGGGCTTTCATCTACAAAATTCTCACCTTGTCCCATCAAATACCTCTTTGGAAATTCCTCTTCTTTGTAAAGTTATATATTTCTAAAATTAAATATATATATATATATATTTTTTTTTTTTCCTGAGGTGGTAGGTAATTACCACAGGAACCATATTGCTGCTAATTCATGATGTTAATGTATATACATGCAGGAGGCATCCAGGGAGTTATCACTAAATGCCGGTAGGGTGACTTGAGTAGTATTATCTGCCTTAAAGGAGGATCTGTTCATTGTTAATTTGAAACACAAATTGTTGATCTATAGGAAATGTTTCAGTTCTAACTATTTCAGAGGTTGGAAATAAAACCAAAAATAGAACTTACAACATGATCTAGCTAGGCAAGCTCTAGATCTACATTCAAGGTGTCTGCCATGTCCTCACATGGCTCCAGGAACTTGACCTCGCTGGGGGTGGTGAAGAAAAGGAATGTGAACAGACATGTGAACACATAGAAAGATGGGACCAAGGAAGGCGGAGAAGCTGAAGCACCCTAGAAGCACAGTGTGTTTATTTACCTGACCCTTAAACAGCAAGGATACAGCTGGAGGAGGAGGCAGGTTATTATATACCGATGTTTAAAAAGGATGCGGGGCTTACGATACACCACTGCGTCAAGAAGACGGGTTTAGCTAATCTTAGTAGGAGCAACGTCAGGCCGTAAATCTCAGCAGGAGAAAACCATTGTGGATATATCCTGCTCATACTCTCATTAGCTGAGCATAGAGCAGAGAAAGGCTTCACTGTTATCCCTTGGGTCTGAGGCTAGGTTCTTCGCTGTGGCCATACATGACCTTGTCACAGTGCACATTCACTCAGGAATTTCTCCATTCCACACAGGAATCTAAATCAGCATACTACAGAACACCTGCCCATCCATGTCTATTGAGGCACTATTATCAACAGCTGAGTTAGAGAATCAGCCTAGGAATCAACAGATAAATGAATAAAAAAGATGCCACACGCACACATTCAGAGAGAGAGAGAGAGGGAGAGAGAGGGAGAGAGAGAGAAAGGAGTTGTTCAGCCATAAAGAAGAATGAAATTATGTCACTTTTCAGGAAAAAAATGTCGACTGGATATCTTATTTTGTTATTCAAGATCGGTCAGGGTCAGAAAGACAAACATGTTTTCTTTCCTATATAGAATCTGTGTTGACATATACATATACATAAGGGACAAAAGAGGGGAATATGACTGAATATGTGTAAAGGACATAATAAACACTTACCAAAATTTCATAATAAAACCAACTATTTTTACATGAATATATAGATATCAGTTGGAGACAGCCCCTCCCTCCTTCTCCAGGGATCCAGGGAAGATGACTGAATACTTCAAGACACCTAATCTAAGCTGCTACTTGAAAGGTGTTTGTGTTACGGTTATAACATTCAGAACCTTTGAGAGGATATTTGAAAGGATAAAAGGACTCAGAACAACACGGTCCTATCAGCACTAATTCTAATACATTGACTGTTAATGCAGTGTGGTGTCCAGCATGATGGTGAGAGCCCAGTGACACTCAGTACTTGATTGTGTTCCTGTGCCATGCTGGTAATTCTTTGAGCAGAGACTTATGCATCACTGACTCATGTGGCATAAATACTCATAAAGCTAACATCTGCTGTGTTCTAGCGAGCATGCAGCAAGCGACCCCCTTCTCACCTTTTCAACTGTGGTGTGGAAACTTCTGGGGGAGGCATGGCAACCTCATCAGTTAACATCAGGTCTCCCAGGGAAACGCTGAGATGATACACACTGTCTCAGTTCTCCATCTGACCCCTGATCTTGTCAGCCCGAGGAGGAAATTGGAAGCTCCTGGGGTCAGAAGGAAACTGAGCTTTCACCTTTCAGCACTGCAAGCTCCCTTTCCTTCTGGGTTCCTCGGGATGGAATCCTGTAACACATTTCATAAGATACCAAGGTTCCATCAAAAATGTTTTTTTTTCCCTCTGGCACAACTCTGCTGCTTGGTCTCCCTTCGCTGTTTTTCTGGTTGACACCCTCACCCTGTTCACTAATTCACGGCAAGGTTTTGTTTCTTAGAAGCAGTTCTGTAGGCTGAGTGGGCTGCATTTATTCCAGTATGTTCCCATATGTAACAGAGTCTAATTTATCCTCCTTTCGTTGTCAGGAACATCTGCCCCCCTCCCAGACAGTTGAATCTGTTTAAAATAAGATAACCCGCCAGGTGCAAGTAAAGATGTGCCCTTCCCCCCCCCCGCATGAGCAAGACTGTCCTCTCAGAATTGTCAACATGTGATGACCAAGCCAACAACAGCTATCCATTTTTATTCAGTGATGATATGACAGAAAGATTTTACAAAGGATTTATGTGTGTGTGTATGTGTGTGTGTGTGTGTGTGTGTGTGTGTGTGTTCTTGCATAGTATAGAGGTCAGAGAGGGCACTGGGTTCTGGTGAGCTGCCATTACAGGTGTTTGCAAAGCACCTGACAGAGGTTCTGGGAGGCGAACTCACTCTGGACCCTGACAGCAGGGTTTTTAATAGGCCATTTCTCGTGGTAACCATTTCTTACCTCGACATCATCTTTCTTCCAGCTTGACACTGCTTATACTCTGGGCTGAGATGTCAGCCAGACTTCATGCTTTTCCAAACCCCGCAGCCCTCAATTTACCATGTAAGTAAAGAATGAGATATTGGCAAGAAGTCACACGGCACAGATTGCAAATTCAACCTGAATCTCGGTACACATTTCTCAAAGCCTGTATTTGGTATGCTGCATTGGTAAGTCAAAGTAAATCCAAAGCGCTATTACTTAAAAGGCAGTGTTTCTAATGGAGATCGGTGGGATTTAAGATGGAAAACAACAACCATCTACTGCGTTTGTGTGCTAATTTTATTTTTTTATTTATATTTACATATAACGTATGCTATGTATGTGTGGGAACAAGCATTTGCATGTGCATTCTGCCTTGCGTGGCAGCTGGAGACCCCTCTTGGGTGTCATCCTCTACCACTCACAACCTTCTATTTTGAAAGATGGCCTCCCATTGAACCTGCAGTTTGCTCTTCAGTTCAATTAGATGGCCGGCTGGCAACCCCTCAGTGTTTCCATTTCTTCACCCATCCCACAATGGTGTTTCAGATATATGTCTTCAAACCTGGGCTTTACATGGTACACACTGTGGGGGGGGATTCCCTCTCCCACTGAGGCACTGCCATGTCTCAGGTTTTTTTTTAATTGTTTAATTTTTAAAATGTATTATAATTTATTCACTTTGTATCTCAGCTGTACCCCCTCCCTCATCCCATCCCAATCCCGCCCTCCCCCTGACACCCTGCTGGGTAGAGTCTTTCAGAGGCCCTCTGTGGTAGGCTCCTGTCTTGTTCCTTGTTTTCCCCCTCTTCCAATGTCCATCCTGTTTGCCTTTCGGAATGAGGATTGAGCATCTTACCCAGGGTCCTCCTTCTTGCTTAGTTTCTTACAATTGTGGTACATTTACACAATGGACTACTATACCGCAATTAAAAACAAAGAAATTATGAAATTTGCAGGCAAATGGTGGGAACTAGAAAAGATCATTCTGAGTGAGGTATTCCAGAAGCAGAAAGACACAGATGGTATATACTCACTTATGAGTGGATATTAGACATATAGTACAGGATAAGCACACTGTATAAAATCTGTATACCTCAAGTCTCAGTTTTTTCTTTTTTAATTGCTTCACTTGGCATACAAAGTAATGGGTTTTGTTGCGACACGTTCGCCAGTGTAGATCACTGCACGTCTCTCTCACTTGGAGTGCTTTTAAAGGATCACTGGAACAGTAGGTGACGTATAATAAAATTTCCTGAATGCTAAAGCCAGGCCTGATATGCCATCACATGATCTAATGTCCACGAAGAAGCTATACAAACACAAAATCCCATTATTATCTGACAATAAAAATTAATGTACTTCAAAAATATTCACTTTGGGTCTGTTTTTCAATAGCACTAGCTATTAGGAAGCAGATTCCTCTGAAAGCTATAGTTCAGATACACTTGCTGAAGCTTTATTTGAAGGGCCTATTGTTTCCTGGTATGGTGTACTATGTTAGTTGATTACTTACGTGTTAGACTCTGCTGTGTCAAAATCTTCTATGACATCCAAAACTTGGGGTTTGTCACTTCAACTTCCATGGTACGAAGCAGTAATGTATTTTTCATGCATTTTACTTCATTGATAATTCTGGATATTAGAAACCAAAAAGTATGGCTGAATGTTGTTCCTTATTGTGGTTAACAGGTACTAAATATCCTCAGGGCATATTGAGTAGAAAGTCCTAGAGCATTCTTCTAGGAGAAATACAGGCTAGAGTCATCTGCCCATCTACTCATTACTTTGATCTGTGTCTAAAAACTGCATCTTTTATGTCTGTTAACTAACCCACACCCCCTCACGCTTAAGAAAAAAAAAAAGACATAAAAGCAAAACACAAACTCAGGACATAAAAATATGAAAAAACAAAAACAAAAATCCATTAATTAGCAGTACATGTAAACCTGGCACAGAGGACAGGCAAGGTGTCGCCTAGCCCACGCTAGCTGAGAGTATGCCTAAGGCTAGATTACAGTGCCTCACCCCTTGGCAAATCTATGGATAACTGCAAAAGAATCCCTGATTATTGCAAAATGAGCAACATTCTGCAATCATGCACCAGAGCTGACTCATGTGGACAATGACTGGTGAAGACGGTCTCTTTCTCAGAGATTCAGCCTCTGGGGTATGAAGGAACCAGTGGAGGGCTGGGTGGCCCTTGTGTGACGCTTGCTTTTGGGATGGCAAAGCTAAGGCTGTTAGGCAAAGCTGTTAAGAAAGCTGCTCTTTACTGCATATAATTTCATGGCTGCCTTTCCCTTGATTAACTCCCCACTTAAAGAGCTGTACTCTAATGTGCTCACTTACAAGCTCTTTGTGTGGCACAGATTAAATTATTATTTTTGAGGCATAATTTAGGACATATACGAGTTAGTTCACGTAAACACGTTCTTTTCGAGCCCTTTCACCATTCCCAGCTCTCCACAGCCCCAGCGTTTTCTTATTTAGAGCTCAAAAGGGTGGAGTATGAATTTGCTCCATCCTGACAGATTTCTTCTTTCTTCCATTACTATAGAAAAAAAAAATCTTCATTTCCCAGTAGGTTATATTTGCGTTAATCTTGTACCACCTTCACTGAAGAAAATTCTGTGTTGAGGTCTTAAAAGATAGTCGAGTCTCCACCATCCCGACAGTACCTGGACACTTCACTTCACTCATGTCACTGCAGAATCAGGAGAGAAAGAGGCATAAGTAAACTCTGAATGGAACTGCCTCTGGGTTCCATGACAGGCTCTATTCATTAAAAAGCCTCCCCAAGCCCTCACTGCCTACACCTGTTCCTCAGACTGCTGCTTTATAGCATTTTGTGAATCGACTTCTGAAGTTCCAGAAACACCCAGCAGCACGAGTATTCACTAGATTCTAATAGACATACTAATGTGATTTTTTTTTCTTTCTTTTTTTAAGCACCAGGAGTTAGAAACCTAAGTTTTAGCCCCTGCTGCTGCCAGCTGCACAGGGTTGAGCAGGTCACTGCACAGTCTCCTGAGCCTCCCTCCCTTCATCTGTTCTGCACACCGTGATGGCTACCTCCAAGAGTACATCTGCAGGTCTAACAAGATAATAAATGCAAAAGAGTTTTGTAAACAGTCAAAGGCTTTAGAGCCGGGGTCTTGTGTACCATGTAAGCCAAGGTAAATGCACTAAATAGGCAGCCGCATCGTTATTTCCCAGGCAATGTTTAAAATCATAGCAAAAGCAGACACTTTCCAAGCTCTCTTGCTCCTAATTGTATTATCACTGCTCATTTTAGAGAGGGACAAGGTATGTGCTTGAAGAAATTCATATACTGGTAAATGCCAAGAAAATGGGAACAAGATTGTTAAGCTTGAGATTTGTAGAGTTAGTGTCAGATCTAACCAATGGGGGGAAATTGTCACCCTGCTATTTCCTAGGCAACTAACCAGTATAAACCAGTTACCAGAGGCTTCGATAAGGAGGTGGGCCTCACACCATTTGTATGCAGCCGGGGGTTATAACTGAGTTAAGCTCTTAGCCAAGCAGCTCAGGCTGCCTGCAAATGTGCACTGGATTCACTCATAGGATATGGATGTAAAGGCCAAGAAAAACTTGCCCTGGATTAGGGGCAGTTTGGCTCACATAATTAATAGCTATGCAAGTGGCCACATAATTGCCATTCTTGTCGGTGTCTAAGTTGCCTTTCCACTTCATAACTAAGAGGCCTGGGCTGGAGAGATGGCTCCACAGCTAAAGGCTAGGCTCACAACCATAAATAACCAGGAGGCCCGATTCCCACTTAGAGTTGTGAGCATTTGTTTTGGATTTTTTCCCCCTCAGCTGGACTTCTTTACCTCCTGGCTGTGCAGCTCACTGTGCTCAGCCATTTTAACACTTCCAGCGAGCCACGTGTGACTTCAGAACAGTTGAGCCGAATGTAGAATCTTGCCACCAACACCTTCTTAAGCAACCTGCCTCGTCTCATGGGCTCGTGCAGTTTATCGCCCACAAATAATTATAGGGACTATGTTTGCACTGGAAGTGGGCATACTTGCACATATGAGCGTCTGCCCCAACATGGGTTCATGCGTCCACAAGCCCACAAGCTGATACCTGAGAAGGATCTTGGTCTTGGTCTTCACTATCACTTTCCACCTTACTCTTTTTTTCAAAGGTGAAAGAGGAATTTCACGTTTTCATAAGATATATCCTAGTCACTCTCTTACAACCCTTGCCGTAGTTTCTCTTACCTATTTCTGACAATTGTGTCTTTTTTTTTTTTTTTTTCTCATTTTGTTTTATGGTCCACTGGGTTCACAAGCCTGTTTGAACATGAGGTTGAAATCATCCCTGGGACTTGGTGGGCTCACCATTGGATAAAAGCTGGAAATGGTGTCTTCCTAGACTATTCCAGTGGCCAATAACTTAGCAGGCAGGGGAGAGCTCTATTGAGTTTCTCCTCTCTCTGCAACTGACTGTTGACAAGGCCAGTCTTCTGCAGGCCTAGTGCAGGTAACTTGAGCAGTCAGGATTGCAGTGGGCGTGCCCTGTCCGGAAGATGGCATTTTGAAGTCATACTTCCTATCCTGCAGAATTTACATTCTTTTTACTTCCTCTAATGCAGGGCTCTCTGAGCTTTGGAAGGTCTATCTAGTTTCTTGAGACAGGCTCTGGTACAGAAACTGAAACTCCGATTTTGGCTTGGCTGACTCACCAGTAGGGACTCAGAAGCCACCCATCTCTGCTGCACCAAGCGGGGCTTAGGTCCTGATTCTGGCCATACCTCCCTTTTACATGGGTGCCAGGCAGCCAAACTCTTGCACTAGGACATCTCCCCAGTCTATGTGTTTTCATGAATGTTGTTTAAGTCAATTCAGCTTGTAGGTTCAGTGTGTATTCCAACAAAATTGTGTTTGAAACAGTGTGGTATTCAATACACATTTCAATAAAACAAAAGTTGGACCAACCGATTGACACATACACTTTATGATTTGATGGATGATTGGCACCTTAAAAGCTAAATAAAGTGTGAAATTCTGCGTTAACTGTTTTTGAGTAGCCCAAGATTCAAGTCTTAGTATAATCAATCAACAGTAAAGGAACAAGCATGCGATCCACAGAGACAGACCAACTTCTGAAACTTGGCGATATTTTACCTATACTTAATTCGCTGCTGATCAAGCTCTCACAGTAAGATATAGATCGATTTTAGTATCCAACTGGATGGAAATAAATGTTACTAGCTCTATAAATGCATCCGTATAAAGCAACATCATTGGTGAGTAACCCTACATCGCCCGTTAGTCATTAAAAGGAAACGAATGTCTTTGAGGCTGAAAATCAGCTCTCCTCTATGGCAGCAAGGGTTCATGCTTACCAGGGCTGAGGTATGTTTCACACAGGTTCTTCCTCTTCCAAGGAAGGATCTGACTGATCATGAATTTCACCTTTGTCTCTCCATGTTTTGTGGTGTGCTCCACTTAAAATGTATAAAGCAGAAAACACCATGATTACACCTTGAAAAAAGCCATGTAGAGGAGCATGTCAGCCCTAAGGCCATTGAACAGTCACATTTGGTATTTCATTTTTCAGGTTGCTGTGTCTGTACAGTTCTGCTTGGTCCCCTGATGAATATGACAAGCAGCTGGCTAAGCACATGTGAGAGAGGTCACTGTGGAACTGTGGACTTCATTCTCTTCTCTGGAGAATCAAGAAGTTGAGAAGGTGAGAACATGACCATCCTGGTGGAAAACACAGCTGGAGGCAGGGAGCCCAGCAACTGCCAGACATGG
The DNA here is from genome assembly GCF_907164565.1 of Psammomys obesus. Classification (NCBI taxonomy): domain Eukaryota; kingdom Metazoa; phylum Chordata; class Mammalia; order Rodentia; family Muridae; genus Psammomys; species Psammomys obesus. Next base: position 42,796,167 of record NW_026587216.1, on the reverse strand, counting down.
CACTGGAGCAGTGCCTGAGATCTTAATACATTTATCAGCAAGGAGGAGGGAGAGAAAGCTGATCTGGCATAAACTCTTCAAGCTTCAAAGGTAACACACCTCTCCAACAAGGCCACACCTCCTTAAACCCACTCCAGACAGTTCTACCAACTGAGGACCAAGTATTCAAATATTGGAACCATGTTCGTTTAAGTTGCCTTACCAGAGGGCATGTGGGTTTGTATCAGGATTTAGAAAGATTTTATCCTTGATCTCAAGGACACCCCTTTTCAGCAGATAGACATTCTCTGTGCATATTCCATGTGTGGGGGTTCATCGGGTAAAACTACAGTTCTTGCTTCAAACAGTAAGTCCACCATCAGCTCTGCATTTGGAATGTTTTTCAAGTGCTATGCCCACTAATCGCCCTGTGAAAGGTCTCTGCTTGGGGAGTACCCTTCAAGCTGCCAGGAGCAGAGTGCTTCTAAAATTCTAATGCAAACGTGACTGCTCTAAGAAATCTACCTGCTTATATCTAATAGCTGTGCCCGATAAAGGATAAAATCTAATATAGGATGCTCAGCAATCCAAGAAAATTTACAGCCTGGTCACTCCTTTGTTCTTCAGCCTCTGTTCGTCTGTCTTAGTCAAGCATTTTGTTACTGTAAGAAATATTTGAGAGAAACAATTTGAAGGAGAATATAGTACTTAGACTCAAGATTTATGAGGTTTCATTGGGAGTCAATTGGCTCTACTGCTTTGGACCTAAGGTAAGGCAAATAGCATGTTGTGTAACATAAAGTGGAGTAAAGCTACTCACTTCATGTCAGCCAGGAAGCAGAGACACAAATAGGCTGAGGAGAAAATATGCCCTTTAATGGTGCATTTCCAGTGACCTATTTCCTTCAACTAGGCCACACCCCCTAAAGTTTACAACAACAACACCCCCCCCAAACAATGCCATCGCATTATGACTGTTTTTGGTAGCTTAAACTATGATGAAGTTGGAGCCATTAGGATACAACCTTTACCAGAAAGTCCATCAGCTGGAAGCAAAATCCCATGAGCCTCTAGAGAACGTTTCATATTCAAATCAAAACACTACCTACCCGGACTGTAGGCTTACAGAAGACCCTACAGTTCTCCGTGCTGGTGAGCATCCCTTTGTACATGGTGGGACCTTCATCCACCAGAATGCAGCAGGCTGCCACTCTCTTGGCACCGCAGTTTAACCCAGGTCAGGCACAGTGTCTCATTCTCTGCCCTTTATCATAAAACATAGACCGTATTATTGGAATTCATCATGTGCTATATGCTGTATGCTCTTCATACAGAAGAGAGGCCATCAAGACCATTCATCTCTGGCTATCCATCATCTAGAAGCGCTCAATAAATTTCAAGTCAGTGACTGAATAAATATCTAGCTATTTTTTTCTAAATTGAATGTGAATTGCTCAGCCATGGGTCATATCTTATTTATCTTTATGTTCTGTCTGAAGCAAGGCATCCAGGCGGTTCAACATGAAATGTTTGTGAGATGAACACATTAAAATTTCCCTGACTTCCTCAAGTCCACTAAATGGCCAAGCTTAAAGGGAACTACCTGGCTATAGCATGGCCCTCAAGGGACACTGAGGTTTCAGATTACTTTCTAGTATAGTTAATAATTAATTGCAAAACTTGTTAAGATTATTTTAAAACACTGTTTAAAATGGTAAAGTCGTAGATTGCACATCTAACTTTGGAAATATTCTTAGATGAGTACTATATGTCATATATGCTACCTTCACTTCGAATGAGAGAAAATAGCTTCACCCAGTGCAGGACCGAGAAGATGATTTGTCATCTAACGGTATCTCATCTACTTAAACATGGCCCTTTCTTGTATTTGGAAGCTTCAAACACCTTTTTGAATTCTTTATAACATGCATAAAAATCGTGCACCCTGGTCATCTTGCTGAACTTCGTACACTAAAGCTTACTGCTTACACTCATCGCCCAACATCCCTCTACCTTTCGACCTATTATTATTCTAACCTCTAGGAACTACACTTTACCTCCGTGAAATTAACCTTTAGAATTAGTCGAAGTTTTATGTTCAAAATATTTTTTTAAGGCACCAAAGCGCAAAGATGACAAAGTTTATAAAGGTTGTGAGGTGGTGTACTGTTGATTATCACAAGGGGTTACTAAAATGGTTCAATCCCTGAAACCAAATTTTTCAAAAGTATTTATTGATGAGGTGTCCAATCATAGGGAGACAGGAGTAGCAGTCTCAGGAGGAGGTGGGGTGCAAAGATGTGGGATCTTCTGAAGTGTCTAGGGAGTCGCTTGGGAAGAGTGAAATAATCCATAGCCAGGACGCTAGAGAGAATGTCTGTTCAGAAAGTGACCTGGAAGATAGACTCATGGTCCCGGGCATCAGACATTTACACAGGTACATATGAAGGGCTAGTGATTTCAGCCAGTTTAATCTGCCTCCAAGTTTCTGTAAAACAACAGAGGCAACTGTTACCAGTGTCACCAACGTGTGAGAAGTGTCACCTACAGCACAGCCAATGAAAATGTATTGCTTAGCCATGTGACCTATGAAATTGGTGATAAAAGCAAGCAATGAAAAGCAAGCAGTGAAACCAGAGGGGTTGCCTGGTGGTTTCCCCTTTTGATTTCAAAGTAATAATTAAATTCCAAAAGCCAAATCAAGGACTAGAATTTGCCTGTATTTCATAATTCACTTTGGTAGTTTCCCAGAGACACTACTGTGTTCTTGGGAAAAATCCCCTTTTGAGTTTTAACTCTACTTCTTAGAATTTCTGTTTGTAGAGCTGATACAGCTGGACTTTTCAGGACACTGTGAGTCTTACTCTTTGCACTGTTGTGTTTGTAAGATAAATTCATGTTATGGCCATAGTACACCCATTCTTTCTATATACTAGTACCTTTTTTGTATAGACTTTTGCTGTGAATGAATTTGCATACACATGCGTACTATATCTGTGCATCATAAAGTATGAATGTAATATACTATTCATGAATATTTATGTTGGCTTCAGTTATTAATAATTTTGTGACTTAGCTGATAGTAATTATTTGCTGCATATTTTAAAATAGTGGAAGGGTTTTAAGTGTTAAATATTTGAGGTGCTCAGTATACGAATCACCTTGATTTGATCATTGCTCCTTGAACATGTGTTATAATCTACTCCACAATGTATGTTTATTAAAATAAAATAGTGATAGCTTCTACTTAACATGGGGTCAATGAAGAACCACCCCAACTGTCAACTTCAGGAATTTCAAACTCTCTATTCCTGATCAAATAGTAGGAATGCCCTTGACTAAAAAGGATGCAACATACCACCTAACGGATATTCCTTCGCCAGCACTTTTGGTTGCTGACACTGATTATCTTTGAAACACAGAGGATGCCTTCTGCCCCTTGGCACCGGCACAGCTAGTTTTGCTCCATGCTCAACATGGTGCCTTGGGGTTGAGCAAGTTCTCCATCCATAAGTACACAGATTGCAGTAGACATATGGTCTAGCACAACTGAGCATCTCCCCCATTGGAGGAAGAAGCTTCATGCCTATTACCAGCAAGGCCCTTGGCCCCAAGGTATTAACATGCGGCCCAGGCTGGATCACCTCTCTGATCTGTCTCAGATGGGTTGATTAACTTTGATTAAAGCTGAGTCTGCTCTTGTTCTGGGTAACATGGAAAACACTCGTAGGCCTCTGTAGTTTCTTAATCCCCTTATTACAACTTCCCAGAATGGAGTCCACTTTGTTTCTGGATAAGCACCAACTCCACTTGGAATGCGGCACAGTTATGGGAGAGCTGTGGACAGGATAATCCCACATCACAGTATGCATTACAAGCCAGCAGCATTGCTCTGGGTGTGTGATGAGGCCCTGGGCAGATGTCCCTGGGAGCGAGTATTAGTGTCAGGACAGCTGTGTACACAGACAGCACTTGAGATTATTCTTCCTTCAACATACCCCTTTAGATTCTAATTTATCATTTTCTCTATCCTGTAACTCTGAGATTTCTGAGAGTTGATTTTGTTTTAAGAGGGAGAGAAGCCTTTAATTTTTTTCTTGTTGGTGTCAATGTTCATGTGTGTGCAAGTGAGGGTGGAGGCCAGAGGTCTCAGACACCTTCCTCCTTGTTTTTGAGACAGTGTCTAGCTTAGGTGTGTGGGTCTCCGAGTTTAGGTTGCTTGTCCAGGGATCTGCCAGTCTCTGCCTCTTTAGTGCCAGGATTCAGAGCTCCATACTTCATGGCAAGCACTTTACCCAAAGAGCTATCTTCACAGTCCAAGAGTTGAGTTTTACATTTTGGGTTCAGGTGCTTGGCCAGCATAGCTGCTAAAGGACAACCCTTTCTTCTGCAGCTGAGGCATTGTAGTGAGGGCAATATGGGTAGGAAGAAACATTCTCTGCCCCTTGATGAGAGCACCATCAGTTGAAAGACAAGGCCACTATCTTTTCTTAAAGCAGAAATGCCTGCTTCCTTCTTGGGACCTGACACAGCCCAAAACGATATAGGAAGAGCAAAAGGTTATTAACAGCATACAAGAATGCTTCTTCTAAGCTTGTACTTCCAAGGAAAATAAAGCACTTCTTCAAACACCAACAGCCAGCTAGCCCACAGGTGTGTGGTCTCAACTGAAAAAGCCTGATCTTAGTGAAATTTTTCCCCAGCTTGAATTGTCCGTCTTCTGAGACTATGATGCACAGATGAACTGAATTCTTGCTAAATCTTTATTTGGTATTAATTTGTTTTGTTTTGTTTTGTTTTGCTTAAGCAAGTATTTTGGCTTAAGCAAAGAGTTATATACATATCCAGTGAAGACACTGTCTTTACCTGTGATGATCCTGAGAACCTATGGCCAGATAGATCTACTCAGCATTTACAAATAATATATTCCTGCAATAGAAGGAAGGAAGGAAAAGGCTATAAATGGAATTGCCTCTTCAGAACATCAAGTCTAAACTTAACCCTGGTGTGCCAGTTTCTATAAAGTTTGTAAGAGGTTCGGGCTGCATTTGGGAAACAGAGCAGGAAGTAGGCTTCTGCCACAGCCGTTTCCAAAGGCAAGGTCAGGCTAATGCCAGCAGCTTCTCTGCGTTAGAGCCACCCTCCCCATCAGGCTGCTGTCAGCATTGCTATTGACAGCTGCTTTGCTTTCTCTGTGGTGATTTTCTGGAGTAGGCCAATGTCACGGGGTTAAGGAACACACAGTTGTCAGGTCAAACTCACTGCTCCACTCATCACTCTCGACCTCCGCAGCTGTATGTGACCCTGTTTCTTGCTCTCATTAAAGTCCCCCGGTGGTCAAAGCAACCTTTGCTTGGGCCCCTGTCATTTAGAGGCTGGAGTCACACCCTGCAGTGAGGATAGATGCCAAGCCTGCCGAGGGCTTTACTGGGCAGGCTTGAGAGCGGAACTGGAGTGTTTTACCCATGTGACATCGGCCAGAATCCAATTTCAGGGCTATGTCTGAGTGCAAGGGCTGAATGACATTGCCTTGAGGAGGTGACACCATTCTAGACACTGCTGTAGAGTTAAGAGAAAAAAAAAGTTCTATTTATTTACATAGAGACACACTCCTTTCGACTCCTTAAAGTGTTTTGGTTTGTTGTTGTTGTTGTTGTTGTTATTGTTGTTTGTTTGTTTTGTTTTTCCCTCTATTTCAAATTGCACAGACAGGACAAATACCACACACACACACACAGAAGTTAGCTTCAGTGAAGTGGAAAATACTCTTTGGTTACCAAAGAGTTGGGGAGCGCCAGTGGGGCTAAGAAGTTTGTCACCAGCTACAAAATTTTACGTGGGAATGAAGAATAAATTCAAGTAGTTTGTGCTAGGGGGAAAAATGATTTTGTCACAAGGTATAGCCTACTCTGTCTATCGCGTTTCAGGAGAAGAAATCTTCGTTTAGCTCTTGGCACACAAACATCACCAGGTGGTTTTGTGGCCATAAAAATAAAGCTGTACTTTTCTGCAAGGGGGAAGCGTCATTATGTTCCAGGTGAGTCAGGAAGGACGGAAAGAGAAAGTGTCTATTTTAGGGCTGTGCGTGCAGCTGACACGCCGAGCTGCCTGCCAGAGAGACGCAGCTGCATCCTTGCGCGGCTGTGTGTCCACCTGCACGCCCAGCCGGTGCCCTGCTGATTGCCTTGCTGGGCTGCTGCTCGGCTTTTTCTGAAAGTTAGAAGAAGCAGAACCAAATGTGACAGCATTTCCTGCAGTGCTATGTAGCCCTGATACGTGGCCAATAAATAAAAATATTCCAGGCAAGAAAGGCACTCCACATTAAAGGGACTTCATCCAGTTTGCCAGTTTGACCCTCGGGCGTTTACATCCATGTCAGGAGCAGTGAAAATACCTGGGCCCTGCCTCTAATCCTATTTATCCAACGGTGGTGGTCCTTTGGTCATTAGTAACCATCTTCTATCTAAATACTCTGAAGTGTACACTGAGACAGTTTTCAGGTACAGTAAACATCGGATTAAGGTGACATTACCAAGCAGAATTTTATGAGCATATTTTAAATGGTAACTGGGCAACCAGCTTGATGTTGTCCAAATGGATCTCTCAGCCATAATTTGTGCTTGGAATTAATTTCTAAACAAATTTCTTGAAAAGAAACTGTACTTCTCAGTAAATATTTAAATGGCACAGGCTTGGAAAATGCTCAAAGCAAACTTGCCATCCCTTCTAAAAATGCTTTTGTTCTAGAAAAAAAAAAAAAAAGAGTCTTACCAGAATTTCATCAGTTAAGTAATTTGAAATGAAACAAGAGTTAGGATTAATAAAATTTAATATCCTGGGAGGTTCTTTAATTTGAAGAAGTAAATACACATAGATTGAAGTGGTGAGCTGGAGAACTGAAAAGGAAACCTCGTTGATTTATTTTGGAGAGGCAGGTTTTCATAGCTCCAAGCAGGCCCCATTTAGTATTCTACTGACTCACCAATGATTAATGACACAAACTTGGGTGGTGGTCACAGGACTATGAAAGTGAACCGAACCTAATAGACACAGGACATGGCTCCTCTGAATTCAGGCATTTACAAAGAGGCAATGTCACCACTGAAGAAGTTTGGCCTTTCCCTGGAAGGAACGTCCGGTGGGCTCTAACGTTAGGAAATGCTTTTGAGAAACACTGACCTCTAAACTAAATTCTCAAAGTCAGAACTGGATAGTTGGGTGTAAGGAAGTTCTGGGCTCGGGAACTATTTCTTTTGGTTTCTGAAGCTTGTTAAAAAAAAGTCTTAACCTCAGATGTGTCTATAGCAACCTAGAAAAACATGAAGAAATAAATATGTAGATAACAGTGGTTCAAGGCCAGAGGGTAAGAAAAGCAGGTAGCCAGCCAGTTCATCAATGGAGAAGCCTAAACGCTTGCAAGAACACATAAAAGGTGTGATGCAACATAAAAGCAAAACAAATATGTAATTATATACATGTACGCATAGTTTAAACTATATAAATAAACATACATGTATGTATATACAGTTCACACATATACACAGACATATTTCTCTATAATAATGTTCTCTCTTTGAAGAAGAAATGCTCAGGAGAATTTTTGTACCAACATAAAGTGAAGGAAATAAAAATCTAGAATCATTTTTCATTTATTGTCCAAAAAATAAAAACTTATCAGATATTAGACCTATTTTGGAATTGTGTTTCTATCATATACTGGTTAAGCACCTAAGGATTGAAAAAAAAAAAACACACAATTGCTGAGTGAATCAGTGAAGGCATAAACTTTTTAACTGAAGGCACATTGCAGCTGAGAATACCTGAATGCTGGGATAAGGAAGCATGGTGGACAAACAGGTAGCAGAGCAGTAGAGAAGACAGATTGTCAGCCCCAAAGTATTACCGTATTAGTGTTGGGTCTTCAGGAAGGATAGATGATAGAAATGGGAAGAAAAGGACAGCAAAAGACATGGAAAGTCTATAAGCAGAGGACTTAAACAGGATGGGAAAAGAATGATTGTCACAAAAAGGGGCACTGTATACAAAGAAGCCTGTAGGCAAGCCAGCAGGTTCAAGTTTAGTCAGCTTGTGTACCTTCTCTGGACCAGGAAATAAGGGGTGCTCAAAGCACGAACTGTTAAGTTCCTGACTACAAGGAGAAAAACATCTTCCTTAAGTATATAAGTTAACAAAAGGAACCCTATATAGGTGTGCATATGCACGCGTGTCCACGCTACACACAGGTGCCCTTGGCTGCACACCTACATGTTGCATGGGCCAGGTAAACGGATAGATGCTCTGCTCTTATTATTCTCTGCCTTACTCTCCTGCGACTAGGTCTCTCACTGACCTTGGAGCTAAGACCAAATCTAGCAAGCCCCAGCAAACCTCCTGTCTCCACTCTACAAAGCTGGTGTTACAGGTGCTGGTGTAGTCACACCCAGGGTCTCGTGTGGGTGCTGGGCCTGGTGAGCGTAAGGCTCTCACACTTACTCAGCAAGCATTCTTACCCGCTGAACCATGTCCCTAGCTACCACATGAAGTCTTTTAAGAAAGACGTCTGCACAGGGATTTTTAACACAGCAGATACTTGGAAACAGAGACTTACCATTGGAGGTAAGTCTTTAATGCTGTGCATTATGAGATGAAATGATTTGCTACAGCTCCTGGGCCAGAGAGAGTGAATAGAAGGATTTGAGCGTGTGTGTGGACACCCACTCATGCCTGATCAACCACTTGTCTTACACATTTGTGTAGCCTCATGACTGTCGCTTTTAGCTCATATCACTTGATTATTTGATTTTTGTAATACTCAATGAATACTTGTGTATCCTCCCTCTTCTAAGTCAGGAACATTCTGTTCAGGAAGGATGGTGTCTGCTCTTCACTGCACGTAGACTACATTCCCAATTCCATGAGGCCAGATGTGGGAATATCCATGTGTGTCTTATTCTTTAGCCCTAGGGTGCTGGTAGAAGAGAGCCTCATATATGTGTCAGAAAATGCCAATAATCAACTACCTAGGTGTGCACAGCTTCTAAGCGTGTGGTGTTCTGGTCAAGTCTGTCTCACAGGGTGCCATGTTAACTGTCATTTATTAAGTAGTTCGCACATACACACACACAGAGGGCGAGGGAGAGAGGAGGAATGAAGAGAAGAGAGGGATGGAGGAAGAGACAGAAACAGACAGACAGACACAGATACAGAGAGAGATGGAGACAGACAGAGGCAGTGAGAGACAGAGAGAGGCAGAGGACAAAGCAGAAGCAGAAAGGAGATACAGCAGTTTTTCTTGGCTACATCTGGAATCCTTTAACTTCTTTGCTTCCTTTCTCTCTGTTTCCAGATTTGAGTTCTGCAAAAATAGAAATGGATAATTCTCTCAACAGGCACCACTGACCAAAGCTAAATCAAGATCATATAAACAATTTAAATACACCTATAACACCTAGTGAAATAGAAGCAGTCATTAAAATCACCCCCCCTCCCCAATATAAGCTCAGGTTTAGAGCAAAATTCTACCAGACTTTCAAAGATGAGCTATGTCACTAGTTCTGAAATTATTTCAAAAAATAGAAACAGAAGGAACATTGCCCAGTTCATTTTATGATGCCAGAGTCACCCTGATTTCCAAATCACATAAATTTCAACAGAGAAGGAATTTCAGACCAGTTTCTTTTATGAACATAGATGCAAGAATACTCGATAAAATCCTCACAAACCAAACCTGAGAGCACATCAAGAAGATCATCACCATGATCAAGTAGGCTTCATCCCAGAGGTGCAGGGATGGTTCAACATACAAAAATCAGTAAATGAAATCAATCATATAAATAAAATGAAAAAACACATCTCATCTCATTAGGTTCTAAAAAAAAAATCATCACCCCTTCATGATAAAAATACTGGAGACATCAGGATACAAAGGACATAACTAAGCATAAATGTAATCACAGCAAGCCCATAGCCAGCATCATGGAAACTCAAAGCAGTACACTAGTTACTATTGAAGAGCATATCTTTGTCCTATCAAGTACTGAACTACATATCTTCACAGACATAGCACATGTACTGAGATGAGTAGAAAACACTTGGTGTAAATAGCTAGGCTGCAAACAACTTGTCCACAGTGGCACATCACAGCGAGGAAGTGATATCACATGGCTGTATTTAATTCCGTTCTGTTGGAACGTCCGTGATCTTTTCATTCTAGTTGCTGGAGCATTTTGCGTTGCTGAAATGCTTTTCCAATGTCAGTATCAATGCTGATACCCAACAGCGGAGAAATACCCCCGGAGGTTACCATTGGCAGCATATGAGGTTTAGTTGAATGCTTACTGAAGATACTTTATTGGCTAACTTTGAGAGGCTTTAAAATTTTAGTCACTACTTTAATGGTCAGGGTGCTAAGTGGGAATCCTAGGAACAGCAGGCCATTTGAAGGTCCTTCTATAGTGGCCTCCTTCTGCCAGCCAGACTCCATATTTTAAAGGCTCCACAGACTTCAAAGCAGCACTACAGTATAGGGACAAAAAAAATATCCTGTGGGAAACAGTTCAAATAACAGAAGACATTTTTCTAACAATTGATATGTGAGCAGGAAATAGATAGTGACTTTCTTTAAACCTAGATTTTGCTAGGTTTAAAGTGAACTTTTCCAGAGAAGAGCTACCACCAAGCTTCCCTTTACCTTGCGTTATTTATTCTCTCTCCTCTGCTTTGCTTCCATTCCAGAATAATTATAGTAATCAAAGAACTATGTAATGGGAGTGCTTTAAATATGGATTTGCAGTTTAACGTTACCAAGACAGAGTATCAAAGATCAATAATATTTAAGCCACTGATATATTGAGTTTTTCTGTTACTCATAGTTGAAATTTACTTAATTGATTTACTATACATGAAAAAATGCTTGAAGAAAAATACCTGACATAAAAGGGTAATGTTTGAAAGATTAAATTTTTTTGGATAATTTTTTTTATTCTTTATTAATTACACTTTATTCATTTTGTATCCCCCCTGTAGTTCCTTCCCTCCTCCCCTCCCAATCCCTCCCTTTCTCCACATGCTATGTCAGTGTGCATGTAATTGACAACAGAGAATAAACATTAATCTCTATGTATCTGATGGCGGCTAGCTCAGAATTTTACTTGTGATAATCTTTAGCATTGTCCCCTGAAACATGTATTGAGGGATTGGATGATAAACACATAGCTTTGTAGGTATTGACAATGGGAGAAAAGAAACTTGTCCATCCAGAGACCAAAATCTGCCCAAAACAAAATTAGCTTATGAGAGTTCTCTCTGTTGAGCTAGACAGCATCATTAGTCTTTGTAGTAAGAAGTCTGCCAAATTCTCTTTCCTGATTCCCAACTCACAGTCATTTAATGAACCTCATACAAGCTAATATCACAGTTTAGCAAATCCCTCTGTAGTGTTCCACCAAGAAAGAAAAGCAAAAAAAGACAGAAAAGAAAAAATGAAAAGCCCATGGTACTTGCTGTATCAATGCCTAGGAAAGGGTTGGGGAGGTGACAGGATATTCTACCATAATTTGTAGTTCTGATTTTGTCTGAAGCTACTGAGAAATAAAACTGAAAACTCAAAAGGATTCTTAGATAGTCTAATGCTTCTAGTGTTTCGCACAGTCAGAGAATCTGGTTTTGAGGATCTCAGCAAAATGGGACACACTGTGAAACATCATTGTCATGTTCTTTGATGGGAGGACAGTGCTAGCCACAGACTCGGAGGACACTGGGAAGGGGTTCTCTGTTTCTGTGAAGGCAGAGCCGTTCTCTTAATTGACTCGCTTTGGAAAGCACTTTGTGCATGTACATACGTGTGTATGTGTGCCAAAACACAGGACATACGCAAAACATCTTGACAGTAAAATCTATATATTAGTTGAAAGCAATTAATAAAGGAAATCAAGTGACTCCATTTCATCAATAACTCTGTTTCAATGCACATGTCTATTTGTCTGTTCATATTATAGATTCAGTAACGATATTGATTGCTTTTCTTCAATATCAGTGTTTTCAGTATGATTTAAGAATGGCCTGGACATGTATCCATCCTCTTCTTTCTCTGACTATTTTATTATGACAGTAACCATACCCGCCCCCATGCCTGCTCTCTGATAGGCATGTAAATCCACTGACATTTTGCTTAGATAGTGGGTGAATACTTGTTTCTTCTACACAGTACTGAAAGATCATAGTGGCAGGAAATAACATTTCTCTCACTTTTAGAGATTGTAACATGATTATCATAATTCTGGTAAACAGGAGATGAGTAGTAGATATTTATTGACTAAAGAGGCAAGTTTATTGAAAGACAAGACAAGTGAAGCTTTTTGTTTTCCTTAACCACTGTGGGAGGTTCATAAATAAATCAGAGTGGGCTTAAGATGGAAGAAAATACATGAATAAAAAGTGTGGGATTGCAGAGCAGAATGCCATCAATACTAGGGAGGAGATACAAGTCCTAGAAAGCATTGTTTATGAAGAGGTTGGTTAATCCTGCCTACTAATGAAGATAGAATGATTCCATTACATAAACACTCATTAGCCAGAGAAGAGCTCTGAAGAGGATGTCTATGGCGACCCACAGACTTACAAGGGATGATGTAGGATCTCAGTTTCCTAACATTTGGTCCATAAGCCAGAGAAGGGAATGCTCCTTTGAACTTTTATTTCCTATTCTAAACCCCAACCCTAACAGCGTAGGGGTGCTAACTAGGTGAGCATGACATTTATATTATAGTAATTTTGTTCTCCAGATCCTATTCTATTGTGAATGATAATTAATGAAGGAATTTAAGCCCCATGTTGAATGTTTTCATTCACATTTGAACATTTGAAATAAATAGGACATCTTAGTTAACTAAAGTCATACAGAGGAGATTGCTTAAGTAAGGTAGAGTTGTAGTAAGCACCCATTATCAAAAACCGCTTACAGGAGAGAAAACTGAAATCCTACTTTTAGGATAGTAACTTTAATGTGTTTACAGTCTTTGCCCAAGGAATTCTGTCTCGATAGATTTATAGCACTAAGTGTTCATGGATGAGATATTTGTTGAAGTTTAATTAAAACATGTACATCTAGAACATAGAGTTGCTTGAATTATAGAAATTACAAAGCTATAAAATCCATGACTATAGGAAAGAACTTTGAACTTTTTGTACTTTTAAAACATGCAATGTTATGTAAAACTTTAACATAGATAAATAACACAGCAGTGAAAGTGCTTTATTAGGGTAGAATAGAGAACTATGTCTTGTTATGTCCACAGGATAGGAAATGTTATAGCTCGCATTGCAATGTAAAACGTTACATTTTAGAGAAGGGGGCAGAGATAACAGCATGTATTGTGAAGGTTTTAGGACAATTTTCAGGAATGTGTTCTCTTCTTCTGCAGTGTGGGTCTCAGGTACCAAACTCAGACCTTGTGGCTCGGTGACAAACATCTTTACCCACTGAGGCATTTTATTGGCCCCACAAAGTGTATCGAAATAAGAATATTAGTTTATGTGTGATTTGATTTCAAAGACAGAAGTTCTATAGGAAGAGGAGGCAACTACATCTCTAAATGTACAGTGATTATATTCATGGAATTACATTATATCTGCTTCAGATCACATCAATTTTGTAATTATAGAAAAGTTATGTTGAGTGATAAATGTAACCTGATTTTTTTCAAAGCTCTGCACTACTCACAATTTTATATGCCATGTGCTTGCACAGCTCTAATGATTGGACATCCTAACTAGGGTGGTGAGGGAATGAAGAATTCACAGACATACGGAAACATGGAGACAGAAAACGTGAGATCAGGTGGTCTGGGTTCTCAGATGAAGAAGGTCAAAGCACCGCAGAAGCTCAGCCTCTTTATTATATACCATGAACAGGAAGGTGGGGTCAACGCATACAGGGGAGCAAGGAGTGGAGCTATTACATATAGACAAAACAGGGAGCCGTGGTTATTCTATACAGCTGGACAAACGGACAGGTTCAGCTGATCTCAGTAGGAGCAGTCTTCAGGCTGTAAAGATCTGCGCGATTGTGAGGAGAGCTATGGTGGCCATTGCCTGCACACACTGCATTCACACTCAGGCCTGAGGAAGGCTTTGCCACGCCCCTGGGCCTCACCCAGGGGAGGCTTTGCTACTCTCGGGTGAATGTGAACACACATTCGCTCAGGACTTCACTCACTCCCTGAGGTAACACTGTCATCTTTTGCCTAATGGTCATCCCTGCTACGTCCTCATCCAGTAGGAGAAAGGTTAACAGCTGCATTCTGTCCACAACCCTGATGTTGCTCTTTCTCCTTTCTACCTGAACAATGTAGTGACAACAGAAAGTGAGTGCCAACAGCCACGTTCTAATAGACATAGCCGTCCATTTTAGCTGCTGTATTCTCTGAGTACACAGTGACACAGAAGTTAAGAAGCACATTTATGCTCACCTTCAAGTTTTTCCCTTTTGTAGATCAACTAGCACCAGAAAGCTGATGGGGACTGGATTTCCAAGTAAAGTTGCCCCTAAACACATCTGTTTCTGGGGCTGTTGCTGTGATTCCCTCTTATATTTACAGTGAATGCCATTGGATAGACTCACATTTTTGCCAAAACACATTGTAAAAAATTTGATATCATTGTACATATAAAGTGAACATTTGCTACAACCAGACAAGATTTTAATAGTAAATGAGTGTTATCAAGTATTGTTTAGTAATAATATCCAATAAACACACTGGTACTCAGAGACGATAGGGCCTGATAAAAGTAAAAGAGATTTAGCTTTATAAGAATAATAAGGACAGAGTAATTCTCACCAAAGCTTAAGACTTCTCCTAGACTGACTTTTTAGTTGAAAAATGATTAAAGGGGGTCATTTCCTGATGGCTCATCAGTACATATATTTTGTCTGTAGGCAGGATACAACACCCTTTATGGAAACTGCTGGTTTAGAATAAGGCTAGCAGCATGTGGATGCGCAATTATGATCCTGACCACCACTCCATCTTCCCACTGTAGCTTCTGTCATCTCTTGGGGTCTTTGCTCATTGGCTCCATTTCTCAGTTTGTTCCTCATGCTCAGGGAAGAGTGGGACTCAGTATTTCCATGACTCTCCCTTAAATTTTCTACTTTGGCTTTGTGAGCCTTTTGTGTTTTTACTTTTCCTTGACACAAAATCTAACTTCGAATTTAATCAGGTGCTTCACTTCACAAAACTAAGCATAGCGTAGTTTTGAGACGCTAAATAAATAATAAATAACACCAAGACTTACTTTCCTGCACTTATGCGCGGGTAATTTAGTGTCTGCGTGGGTACCAGATGATGTCATTGCTGCAAGCTTTAATACTTTCTTTATTACAGCGATGCTAGCATTATTTTTAGCACAGCAGGTGTCAAAAAGGTTTATTTTGAAAGAAAGAAAACATAAAAATGAATTATTTATGTGAGTTAAATCAAAATGTACTTGATATAAATGTTTAATCAGTTTTTCACCAACTTCTTTCCATATGCTCTGCCCTGCTTGATGGTGCAGTTCTAATGGAATTACTAAATATATCTTAATATCTCAGCACACAGCATTATGCAATGATACTTACACAAGAGAAATTTCTCAACTTATATTAAACAGGTCAAATGATGAAAATCTGTATAATGTTCACTGTTTTACAGAAAATTATTATTCATTTGGCATAGAAAAATTCAGTAAGTTTGACACTTAAAATGTGCTATGTTGACCATATCTGAAGTTTCTCATTCCTTAAAAGAGATGAGGAGATGAGAAAATAACTTTAATTTTGACTGTAATTGCAATTTTCCCCCTGCTTTCATAAGTAATCAGGGGAGTTGCTGTTACTCATGGAATGTAAATGTTACAGAATTAAAATAAAGATTCCAAGAAAGACTACTCCATTTCGAGAAGACAGTTTTTCTAACTGTGGAATCTGGAAACCAGAGGCAAGACAGGAATTTGAATTCCACAGAGCTTTTCGACTGACCTTCAGAGAGGTGTCTGCATGTCTCCATTCTTTTGTTTCATACTCACTGAAGAGCAGTGAAGCACAGCTCTTTATATATGCCACCTTTTTAGCCATGGCAATATCTGCAACCATCTCTTTTTCACATTTATATGCAGACGCTTCACCAACCAAAACCTTCCTGTTTTCAGAGATATAAGGGTGAGTCATTCAAGCTCAGAGACAGACACTGATTTCACGAGAGGGTTCTTAAACTTCATCTGAGCTATATCAGCAACCATCAGCATTTTGACATCAGTGAATATTTGTGCAGGCCTTTCTAGGGACAAGGGAACAAATCAATCCTCTCTATAGGCTGAACACACGTCAGCATTGTTTAACTCTGCTGGACAGGAGGCAGCTATTTTTACAACAAATAGTGGAAACACTAGGAAAGGGATTAGTTAGTCCAGATACATTTAAGATTGAAGAGTATTTTGTTAGGGAATCAACTGTTAAATCTATGGCATAAGTGTAGAAGATAACAACAGTTCTAACAAAAATCTTAATCACTAAGGGCAGGCAATACACAAGTGTGTGAACTCACACACAAAAGCGCGTGGTCACAAATACACACACACATGCATTCATGCACACATGCTAAAAGAGACTCCAAACTTGAGTCAAGCTTTTTGCCTTGTACAATGAAACAGGCACCTATTTTTACAGAGCTAAATCACTGTGTATCTGCTGCTTACCTCATCTTAATGAAGTAGAGTAGCAGTCAGGACAATTCAGGGAAAAGCAGCTAAACTGATCACAGAAATGAAGCTTTCCTAAAAGAAAAAAACAAAAATGATTGCATTCTTTCAATGTGAAAAAACTGATGCTCTTCATGTATAAGAAAGAAATTTTAACTGGTATTAGAAAGGAGTATAGACTAAGGATTTCTAACCTCTTTGAAGTTTGAAAAAAAAATCTTTTAGGAAAAAAAGGGGGACTTCCAATTTAGACTCTCTACCTAACGTCTGACTGTGGGTCTCTGCACCAGCTCCCATCTGCTGCTGGGGGAAGTGTCTCTGAGATGACCCACCGACCAACGGGTGTAGCAGAAGGATTGGAGAAATCAGAAGGGATGAAAAACACCAGAGAAGCATGGCTCACAGGATCAACTAATCAGGGCTCGCAGGGACTCCCAGAGACTAAAGTAGCAATCATGGGGCCTGCAGGGGTCTGTGCTAGGTCCTCTGCGTGTATGTTCTGGCTGTTGGCTTCATGTTTTTGTGGGACTCCTGACCGTGGGAACAGGCCTCTTTGAATCTTTCGGGTTGCCTACTACAGCTTCTATAGGAGGGCTTTGCCTTGTCTTACTGGATCTTGTTTTGGTCCTATTTTGTGGACATCCCTGGGAGGTCTGCCCTTTTCTGAAGGGAAAAGGGTGGGGAGAGGATCTTGAGGAGAGGGAAGGTAGAGGGAACCGGGTAGAGGTGGAGAGAAGGAAAACTGTGGTTGGGATGTATTGTTTGACAAAAGAATCAATTTTCAGTACAAGAACATACTGTGCTCATTTTTTGTTTGTTTGTTTTAAATAAGTAAGTGTAAGCTACATGTTACTAGAGGTCAGTAAAAGAAAAAAAATTCAAACAACTTTGGAAGGATTAAGCCAAGTGATCCGAATTCTGAATGGAACACATTTGATGAAGATAAGAGAACATTTCCACTGTTAACGACAAAACATCAAAAAATCCTGCTATTGAGTGGTCGCAATGTCACCAAACCCAAGCAATACTGAATCTGTCTCCTTGAAGGATGAGAGCGATGTGTTGCTAGCAAAGACAAAGAGGGAAGCAGCTGCCAGGCTCAGTCTTTGCTCGGTGTTATGCACTGATCATGTTCAGCTGCAAATGAAGCTCCTACTTGACTTCAGGCAATGCGTTCATTGGGTAAAGACTCTATGTATTTGTCTTGATGGGGTAGCAGGTATACTAACAGGGTAGATGTTAGCAGAAGCAAAGGAAAACCTTAGGTTTTGTTTGGCTTGAACTTTCTGGATACAGTTTTGAAGAGCAATGCCTGTTCTATCCTCTGGGTTCCTAATTAAATCCATTTCCTCTTCCTTTTCAACACTGGAAAAGCAACGACAGTCAATTGCCTCTAATGATGAAGAGAAGTAAGGGCTTGGGAAGTGACAAGTGCTGACCCGTTCATCCACTGTCCCATGTTATGCAGTGAGCATTCATGAAGGGCTTGTTTGGCTTCTGCTTACTCAGCCTACATCCCCATAGATTACTGCTGACAGCATTCAGGACGGACTGAGAAATAGCCCCTTTTTATTAACAGCCCCCAGATGTCCTCAAGGCCCCACCTAGGCTTGAGGAGTGGAGCAACCCTTGGCTAAACACTGCATTCGATTCTTTTGGGTGGAGGTCAGAGTTGGGTAAATGATTGACTCACTCTGGGGACAGTGGGGTCAGAGGAGCTTGTTAAAGTGACTTGAAGAAGCACCTCTCTTTTCCTGGGGTCACTCTGTACGTGACTGGGATGAGGCTGGGAAGAAAGGAGGTACCTGAATTTTCCAGGAAAGAGGCCAGTTTTGAGAAAAGTAGAGGCGAAGTGGGAGGGAGTAATTCTTACTTGAATACCTTCAATCTATTTTTTTTAAATAATGTTTTTTAAGTGTGTGTGTGAGAGAGATGTGCATGTGTATTTGCTTGTGTCTGTATGGGTATGTGTAATGTACATAAGAATGCATGTGTTTGTGTGTGTGCACATTCATGTGCGTGAGTACGGGGGCATGCATACATACAAGAGTCAGAAGATAACTTGAAGGGTCAGTCCTCATCTTCCACGTTGTTGAACATGGAATCTCTTCGGGATCAGGCTGAGGAGAAAATCTCTTGTTGTACTGGTGTGAGGCCATGAATCCACTTAAAGTTGGATATGGTAGCGAACATGTCCACTCCTAGAATACTGTGCTGACATGAGGGACAGACAATATAGTACCTGGCATCTCATAGGCCAGCCAGCTTGGTGCATACAATGCGGACAATGGAAAATAATGTTGTTTTTTTTTTTTTTTTTTTTTAAAAAAAAAAAAAAAACAAAAACATTACATTTTACAAAGAGTTTCAGAAAAGTATTGAATCGTCATCCTCCTGGACATTGATTTTCTTTGGAATTTTTATTTTAATTTTTCTTAGATTTTACTTCCATCATCAATATGCTTGTTCATTATCAATTGTAACTTTAAACAGTTTTTCAAGACAGAGTTTCTTTGTGTATACCCCTGGCTGTCCTGGAATTCACTCTATAGACTAGGCTGCTCTCAAACTGAGACAGCCACTGCCTCTGCCTCCGGAATACTGCAATCAAAGGCATGCACCACCACTGCCCAGACATTTTCTCAATATTTTAAGGCATATTTTGAGATTATATATAAGCATTAACCTTAACTTTGATCTTGAAATTATCACTAGAATGTTTTATTCATTGTCCTGAGTCATGTAGAGCAAATTCCACAAAATCAAACTGGTTCACAGTCACAGTTTCTTCATCTAATGGTGTGTAGAACATTTTGGAGTGAGATGTGAATATTTATAGACATTTGTGACATTACTTCTGCATTTAGAAGCTTTTATACCAAATTATAGATTCATGTAAAGGTTATAAATTAGAAGCTTTACAGAAAAATGTCTAAATATTTATGAATTTAACTACATTTAGGAATAAATTTGCAAATTTTACATTTGCTATTTTTTTCACATTTATGAGCAAATATGAGTTTTCTAATAATCTATCAAGATGAGTCGACACTCAGAAAAGCACAAACCCCAGATGGAAATGTTGTCTTCATTTGCTCAGAGCACTTTCCTCCCCCTCAGCCTGCCCCTCCCTCCATCTCTGCCTTTCTACCTTCCCCTTCTCTCTTCTTCATCCCTTTCTTTACCAGAAATGAAATATGCAAAATTCATGGAAGAGATTTCAGTGCTTCTTACAATCCCTGGTATTTATGAGTTGTCAATCACGTTATCTCTTTATTTTTAACTCTCTAATCAGTCATCTGTCAACCGTCAGCAGTGAGGAAAAATGAAATTAACTCTGCATCTCTTAAATGACTCAACCATACCCATGATGCTATACCTCAGGTGAGCCTATCTGTCATAAAATCAAGGAAGTCCACTTATTGCACCCAGCCATGGTTCTGGGTAAGTGAGCATAATTTGGAGTCTTTTTGGATTCTGTACACTTTGCTCTTGTGAATAGAGGCTTAGGAGTACCTCTTTACTTTCTTTATGTCATTTGTTCCCTTATTTGGGGACCACCTCCATACATTGCAGTGCATAAAGCACCTGTGGAGAGACCAGCTGGCAGCCAAGCCACTCTTAGAGGCCTAACTTTCTCACAAGCAGAGTCTTTAAAGCATCCTAGAGGCCTCCACTTGACCTGATCCCAATAACCCCCTGAACACGACTGAACTCTACAGAAACAAATCTTCCTCTTTGTCATCTGCCTGTTGTTCCACTCACATAAGCAGTCTTTACCTTAGAGACCTTCAGTTAATAAAATTACCGTATCATCACTGTTCTTGATCCATTATAGTATCATGTTTCTCCTTACGCAGCCGAGGGTCCATGATCTGATTCCCTTGGTCCTTTTTTTTCTTTTCTTTGGGAATAAGCCCAGCCTTTGCTGAACCTCAATAGCATTTCTGAACAGGACTGGAAACAAAGTTATTTTGTAGGTACTATAAATTTAGAAGCAAAAGATCCAGCTGGTACTCAGTAGTACTGTGTCACATCATCAGTACAAGGGCACCATCCAGTCATCACACTGGACCAGTATATACTGCCTGGGACGAGTCACGTTATATGCGAAAATGGTCCAATAAGACTAATTAAGGGTCAGGAATGAGATTTACTAATCATGAATGAGATGTAAGTAAAGATCTTTTGTGTCTTCTTAATTATATTTAGACACTATCTGGAACTCTCAGGCATCTCTTCTTTTTTTTTTTTCTTCCTGAAACAGATTGCTGGTAGAAAACCCGAAACTGTTTCAGCCACTTTCCTATCACCAAGAGCTCGAGGCCATCTCTGCATGGTGTGCTAACATCATGATAGATAAACTATCAAACTTTTTTTTTAATATGTTGAGTTGAATCATTCAATTCCACTACCTTCCAGGTATATTAGGCAGCAAATACCTTTTATTGTTTTATCTGTCATGAATTCATTTTTTCCCTCCATGCTACAAATAAAAATTCAACATTGATAGGCCTCCTGCTGTTACTGTTTCTTGCATTCCCCAAGTACTTGGTTTAACACACTGTTCTTTGATCAAAAGTGTATAAAGGGTTGGAGAATAAAAGACTGTTGATTACTAAGAAATGAACTCTTGTCATTCTCTTGCCGGGCTCTTGGGTACTGTAGAATGGGTAATCTAGAGCAATATGTATTCAAGGTATTTGGAATACATTTTCAAGGCAGCTCTCAAGATTGAGCTCATGTTATTTAGAATTTAAAGAGCGAATATTTCTATCCCTAATCTTTGAAGAAAAAGGGTATTAATGGGTAGTTGAACTTGGAGTCTCTATCAGGGAAGACTTGAATTTACTTATTGTTTTAGTATGAATGATGAATCTGTACCTGACCCTAACTGTAAACACCACACATAGTAGTGATGATGATGGTGTCATCAATCATTAAGAATCTATAACAGGACAAGCTTTGTGCACTTTGCCTAAAGCTATACAAATTAAGTAATTATATAGTAAATATTTTAACTTCTCTAAAGCAGATGGTAAAAAGAGTCTGAACAAGAGTAAGTGAATCTGTTAGCATACTGTGGTGGATTGAAGGGTGACCCCACAAATGTACATCCATCTCCTGACCCCAGAAACTGTGAGTCTAGGATTGTTTGCAAAAATGATCACTGCAGATATAAATATATTAAATGCCTATAGATAAGATCGTCTAGGTTTTATGGTAAGATTTAACTCAGCGACATATCTCCTTATGAAAGATGTACAGACAGAGACTGAAGACACAGACAGAGAAGACAAGGTGATGTGGACACTGGGTGGAAAATGATGTGATGCATCTCATAGCTAAGGGACACCTCTGTCTTCGCTAGCTGGTCCTGCAATAGCAGCAAAAGGAGACTGTCCTCCAGAACCTCTAGAACATTTCAGGCCTGCCAACACCTTGATTTTAGACTGCTGTCTCCCAGAACTCTGAATAACTTTTTTCCTTGTTGTAAGCTACCCAGTTTACGGTAATGTGTTACAGCAGCCCCGGGATCCTAATAAAAGTTTAAGTTAAAATACAAGAACACCCGAGTCTTAAAAGTCGATGATTTTACCAAAGTATCACATTGAATAAAAACTCAATGGTCAATGGGTTGGGCCATCTAGAGGAGGCCTGAGGGGGGTCCCCAGCAGCATTCAACTTGGAGCTTACGCCACCTATTCCCAATGTGCCTGACCTACTTGAAACACAGCCATCAGACCCAGCAAGGATGAGCTATATGCAGGCCCAACTCCCATTGGCTGCCATCTCTGGGTGGCCTCTGGGGGACTTGACCAGTTTGGAGCTCTCCACACCTCCCAAACTGTCTGACCATCAGAGACCACCAGAACTCTTAACACCAGAGACAACCAGATAGCTAGAGGCCAGGGTAAGAAGACAAGCAACAAAATCCAGGGCCCTATAACACCATTGGAAAACAATTATTCTACCACACCAAGCCCTGGAGTTTCTGTCACATCTGAAGCACAAAAATGATGGTCTTAAATCTGAGGTTGAGACAATGATAGAGACCTCAAAAGAGAAAAATAAATCTCTCAAAGGCATACCGGAAAATACAATCAAAGAGGTGAAGGAATTAAATAATTCCCTTAAAGAAATACAGGAAAATACAATAAAAACAGGAGAAGGAAATGAATAAAACAGTTCAAAACCTGAAAATGGAAATAGAAGCAATAAAGAAAACACAATCTGAGGCAATCCTGGAGATGGGAAACCTACTACAGACACAAGTATCACCAATAGGATACAACAGATGGAAGAGGGAATCTCAAGTGTAGAAGCTATGATTGAAGAAACTGATACATTAGTCAAAGAAAATGTTAAATCTAAAAAGCTCCTTACACAATACACCCAAGAATTTGGGACACTGTGAAAGAACCAAACCTATGAACAATGAAAATAGAAGAATGAGAAAACTTCAATCTTCAAGGCCCAGAAAATGTTTTCAACAAAATCATAACAGAAAACTTCCTCAACCTAAAGAAAAAGATACTGAAAAGCCTACAAGAAGCTTAAGAACACCAATAGATTGGACCAGAAAAGAAAATTCTCCCACCATATATTAATCAAAACACTAAATGTACAGAACCAAGAAAGAATAGTAAAAGCTGGCAAGGAAAAAGGCCAAGTCACATAAAAAGAAAGACATGTCAGAACTGTATCTGACTTCTCACTAGGCACTCTAAAAGAGAAGGGCCTAGGCAGATATCTTATAGACACTAATTGACCACAGATGTCAGCCTAACTGCTATACCCAGCAAAACTGTTAATTTCCACAGAGGGAGAAAACAAGATATTCCATGTCAAAAACAAATTTAAATAGTACCTAACCACAATCCCAGCTCTACAGAAGATACATTAAGACAAAATCCAACCCAAGGAAGATAGCTACAACCAGGAAAACATAGGAAATTAATAATTCCATATCAGACAAAAAAGGAAGCACACACAGTGTCTACCACTACCAATATCCAAATAATAGGAACTAACAACCACTGGTCATTAATAGCTCTGAACATCAATGGCCTCAACTCCCCAATAAAAAGACACAGGCTAACAGAATGGATTTGAAAATAGGCCCCATCATTCTGCTGCATGCAAGAAACATACCTTAGCAATGACCTCAGAGAAAAGGGTTGGAAAAAGGTTTTCCAATTAGCAAGCTAGAGTCACAATTATAGTATCTAATAAAATAGTCTTTTCTACCAAAATTATTGAAAAGAGATGGGCAAGGACATTACATACTCATCATAGGAAAAATACACCAAGATGATGTTTCAATTCTGAACATCTAAGCTCCAAATGCAAGCCACCTATATTCACAAACGAAACATTACTAAAACTTAAATCACATACCGAATCCCACACATTAATAGTGGGAGACTTCAACACCCCACTCTTACCAATGGATAGATCATCACAACAGAAACTAAACAGAGAAATAGTGAAACTGACAGATGTCATTAATCAAATGGAAATACAGATATCCACAGAACATTTCCCCCAGACCCAAAAGAATATAACAATACTCCTCAAGCTGTTTCATAGAATAGAAACAAAGGAAACATTGCCAAACTCATTCTATGAGGCCACTGTCACCCTAATCTGTAATCCACACAAAGATTCAACAAATAAATAAATAAATAAATAAATAAATAAATAAATATGTCAGGCCAATCTCATGCATGAACTTTGATGTGAAAATGCTGAATGAAATACTCTCAAGTCAAATCCAAGAACAAATCAAATACAGCATTCACCATGATCAAATAGGCTTCATCCCAGAGATTCAGGGATGGTTCAATATATAAAAACTCATCAATATAATCTACCATATAAAAAAATGAAAGTAAAAAATCTCATGATCATCTCATTAGATGAAGAAAAAGCCTTTGTCAAAATCCAACACCCCTTCATCATAAAAGTCTTGGAGAGATCAGGGATATAAGGGCCATACATAAGCATAACAAAAGCAACATATAGCAAGAAAAAAGCCAGTATCAAAGTAGAGAGAAACACAAATCAAATCCACTAAATTCAGGGACAAGACAAGGCTGCCCACTCTCTCTGTAGCTCTTCAATAGGACTTGAAATCTTAGCTAAAATTAAAAAGTAAAAAACAATAAAAAAGAAACAAAAAAAAAAAACTAAAGGAGATCAAGGGGATACAAATTAGAAAGGAAGAAGTCAAAGTATCACTATTCGTGGATGATATGATAGCATACATAAATGAAATAATTCTACCAGGTAACTCCTACAGCTGATAAACACCTTTAGCAGAGTGACTGGCTACAAAATTAACTCAAATAAAATTAGTGCCCCTCCTGTATACAAAAGACAAACCAGCTGAAAAAAAAATTAGGGAAACACACTTTTCACAATAGCCACAAATAACAAAGTATCTTGGTGTAACTCTAACCAAGCAATTTAAAGAACTGTATGACAAAAACTTTAAGTCTCTGAAGAAAGAAATCGAAGAAGATATCAGAAGATGGAAAGATTTCCAATATTCGTGGATTGGTAGGATTAACATAGTAAAAATGGCCATCTACCAAGGGCAATCTACAGATGCAATTCCCATCAAAATACCAACATATTTCTTCACAGACCTTGAAAGAATAATTAGAAACTTTAAATGAAAAAAAAAAAAAAAAACAGAAGAGCTAAAACACATGTGTACAATAACACATCATGTGGAGATGTCTCCATTTCTGATCTCAAGCAACAGTAATAAAAACTGCATGGTACTAGCACTGAAAAAGAATGTTGGATCAATGGAATCAAATTAAAGAACCAGAAATAAACCCACACACCTAAGGATACTTGATTTTTGACAAAGAAGTCAGAAACCATACAATGGGAAAAAAAAGATAGCATCTTCCTCAAATGGTGCTGATCTAATTGAATATCTACATGTAGAAAAATACAAACAGATCTATATTTTTCACCCTGCACTAAAGTCCAAGTCCAAGTCCAAACACCTCAAAATACAACCAGACACACTAAATCTAACAGAATAAAAATTGGGGAAGAGTGTTGAACTCACTTGCACAGGAAACAACTTCCTGAACAGAACACCAACAGCACAGGCTCTAAGATCAACAATCAATAAATGGGACCTCATGAAACTGAAAAGCTTCTGTAAAGCAAAGGACACTGTCAGTAGAACAAAATGACAGCCTACAGACTAGGAAAAGATCTTCACCAATCCTACATTACATTCTACAGAGGGCTAATATCCAAAATATAGTAAGAACTCAGTAAATTAAACATCAATGAACCAAATAATCCAATTAAAAATGGGGTACAGAGCTAAACAGAGAATTCTCAACAGAGAAGTATCAAAAATGACCGAGAAGCACTTAATAAATGTCATACTCCTTAGTCATCAGGGAAATGCAAATGAAAATGGGTATGAGATTTTATCTTAGACCAGTCAGAACGGCTAAAGAAAAACTCAAGTGACCTCACATGCTGTCGAGGATGTGGAGAAAGGGGAAAACTCCTATATTGCTGATGGGAGTGCAAACTTGTAAAACCACTTTGGAAATCAATCTGGTGCTTTCTCAGAAAATTGGCTATAGCTTTACCTCAAGGCCCAGCTTTACCACTCCTGGGCAGAAACCCAAGAGATGCTCCAAACACAAGGACATTTGCTCAACTATGTACATAGACGCTCTATCCGTAATAGCCAGAAACTGGAAACAAGTCAGATGTCCCTCAACTGAAGAATGGATAAAGAAATTGTGGTACATCTACACAATGGAATATTATTCAGCTATTAAAAACGAGGACATCGTGAAAATTGCAGACAAATGGATGGATCTGGAAAAGATGGTCCTGAGTGAGGTAACCCAGTAGCAGAAAGACAGGCATGGTGTACACTCACTTAAAAGCGGACATTGGCCATAATACATGGTAACCATACTACAGTACACAGATCTAAGAAAGCTAAACAGCAAGAAGGACCCTGGAAAGAATGCTTAATCCTCATTTAGAAGGGCAACTAGAATAGACACTAGAAGCGGTTCAAGAGAGGGAACATGAAGGGAGCCTAACCACAGAGGGCCTCTGAAAGACTCTACCCAGCAGGGGATCAAAGTAGATGCTGAGGCTCACAGCCAAACTTTGGGCAGGGCACAGGGAGTCTTATGGAAGAGTAGGGGAACAGAAGAACCCTGAGGGGACAGGAGCTCTACAAGAAGACCAACAGAGCCAACATATCTGGGTCCGGGGGCGGGGGGAGCAAGGAGACTGATCTATCAACCAAGGAGCATGCATGGATTGGACCTGCGCCCTACTCAGATGTAGCCAGCAGGCAGCTCAATCTCCAAGTAGCTTCCCTAGTATGGGGAGCAGAGGCTCTCTCTGACATGGACTCTGTTGCCTGCTCCTGGATGACTTCACCCTGGCGAGGTGGCCTTGCCAGCCCTCAGAGGAAAAGGATGTAGACAGTCCTGATGAGACTTGATAGGCTGGGATCAGTTGGTAGGGGAGGAGGGCTTCCCCTTTCTGAGAACTAGGTAACAGGGATAGGAGGGGAGAGGGTGGGAAGGTGGGACTGGGAGGAGATGAGGAAGGGGGCTACGACAGGGATATGAAGTGAATAAACTAAAAAAGAATAAATTAAAATTAGAAAACAAAAAAGTCAACTCTAAATGACAAATATGAGAGAAGTGAGTATTCATTGTAGCAATAGAAGCTCTAGGATAGAAATACCATTTGTGACACATTCTAAGTGCAGGAGACATCTACAGAAGCCTTTCACAGGACAAGAATATTGAATATACCAGCTAGACATCTGCCCTAAGTCAGAAGGAAAAGAAATTCACACTTCAGAAACACTTTGTCCAAATTATTATTTTCATTACTTGTGCATTATTCATAAGTAAATATAAATAAACAAGCACATAATAGTTTCATTGTCTTTCCAAGGAACATAAACTCCTGCTTTTAGAAAATTAACTCAAAAATATTTAGTGACTCCTGTAGTCGCAGCTTGGTCAAATGTTATTTTAATCTTTTTAAACACTGAGCACTTAACCTCTTTTAAAAAAATGAGAGATCTGAGCCAGGCCACCCATGGTCTCTGTGCCCTTTTGTACAAATCACAGATAATGTGTACCAGGAAAGATACAAGCTCTACTTGCTATCTTGGTTGCTTCCGTGGGCTCTTAGGCAGACAGTGCATGGAAAGGACGTCCAAGAAGGCCTCTGAGGTTGTAACGGTGCTTCGAGCCAAACCTCAGCACATATGCAGTCTCTCGTGGAGACCCTGGATTTGAATTCCATGTTTCCAAGACAGCACAGCGACATCTTAAGCAGCTTCAGGCTTTTCTATCAAAAGGCATTTAAGCTGATATTTGGAGGTTGATACCCTGCAGCAAGCTGAGCAGGTAACTTCAGAAATGTCACAGAAGGCAGGACACAATTAGCTATATGATTTCCAAGGGCCTGTGTAGAATGAAAATATAACATTGTAAAAGTACTTAGAATTTTTTTCTTTCTTTGTGTGTTTTTTCCTCTATTCTTATGAAGAATTTTTCATACAATGTATCTTTAATGTGTTTTAATATGACAACAGTATAAGTCGAAGTCCAGAGCCCTTCCAAGTGTGGGCCCTGTGGACCGGTGAGGCTGTCAAGAAAACACACCGAGGCGGTCACCAGAAATGATGTCTGGCTTGCAGAGCTGGTAGCTCAGATCTCGGCTGCAGCGCCTCATGCTCCTTTAGGTTCGGATAGCAGCCGGAAGCTGGGTCCGCCATACTTCCTGAGCCGCAGGGGCATTTAACAGGCAGGCTCCTGCATTCTGTTAATGTTAAGGTTAACAACCAGAAACTTAAATGCTTCCACAAAATATATTATCACAATGGCCGCTTTAATAAGTAGGTATGAAGAAACCCCATTCATTTATGTCAACATTTCACCCATGTGAATATCAACATAAACAATGGCTCCTATAAAAGAAGTGGGTGGGGAATATTGAATTCCACTGTTCAGGGGAGGTCACGATTTATTTAAATATACCCTCTGCATTTGGGAGGTTGGAAGATGCCAGCTGTACCTGAACGGCCGCTTAAACAGGTGCTTCCCAATGTGTGTACAAGTGAAAAATATTTTGAAGGATGATGAAAGGTAATTGCATGAGACTAGTCGTACGGCTAGAGAGAGAAGCTCGGTGCTGAAGCCTGTGTTTTACAGCAGGGTGTCCCCGCAGCGTGCAATGTTCCGAAGCTGAGGTGCGGTACAGCATACCTTTTGCGCCGCACACCTCGGGGAAAGACACTTTAGGAAGTGCTCCTTGACGTGAAATTGCACGGTAGGCAGCATGCCACGGAGGGCATTTTTAAGCTTTCTAAATTCAGGCACACTTGCTTAAAAGCTTGCATACGGAGGAACTTGTGCCTTAGCCGCTCGTTGCTTGTAACCTCCCTTCCTCAAGTCCCGGGCGCAGGGGGTACACCTGTTTTCTCAGTGCCCTGACATTCGGTGTTCAGCGTTCACCGGAGGAGCAGATTATGGCTCCGAGCAAGGATCAAAAGCATTCTCCACTAATCTTAGCTGTGGGGTTAATACTGTTGTGGTGAATCTTTCCGCAGTTTATGGCAATGTGCACTGTTCAAAGATCCATCTAAACTCAAAATGAGGCTCCCTGAGTCCATGCTTTGGAACCGCCAACACCACAGGAGCTGGCAATGTGCCTGGCTGCTTCTGTGTGGCCCAAGGCGAGCCACTGCGTTCTCTAAAACAAGCGGCTGCTGGGCACGTCCTAATTTTGAATGTGACCGTGGAGCTCAGAGGGGCATACAGTTTGACAGATAACTGTTTAGTTTGAGTCAAGAGTAACTGCGTTTCCATTCCACTACCCTCGAAAAATCCACCAGGCTAGATGAGCCGTGCCAAAACTTGGCAGGTCTATGGGAAGGCTGTGTGCGGGGATTAGACTGCTAAGTTCCAGGAGGCCAGAAAAAGGTAAATAAATACAAGTGTCATCTGTGAGTGAACAAATAGATATTGATACTGTGTGACAGTCAAACAAAGGGACACTGAAATCACAGGTGTGTGAGTGTTAAAATACGGACGATGATTTAAAAAATATCAAATTCAACACATAAAGTTCAAATTCAGCTCACCTTGCTGGTCTAACTCCCAGATTGTTCAGTAAATTACATAAATGAGTCTCCTTAATTCCTTAACACTCTCAAAGGAAAAAGAGAGAAAAAAATCAACTGGGTTTAATTTAGGTAATGTTTTCTTATTGAAAGAGCCCATTACTTTTAAATGTGTAGGTCTCTTGAAGAACAATAGCAACCTTTTGTCAATTCCCAAGGAAGACAAGGCTGATACAAACTTTCATTAACTGCTACTATTGAAACTCCTGTGGCAGTTAAATGCCTGGTGTTGGAAGGTCTATACATTTCACTAAGAAGTAGCATCTTATTGTTCATTTATTAGTTTAACACACACACACACACACACACACACACACACACACACACACACACACCTGAAGCTCCTATCTATGGCCACGATTTCCAACAAAATGGAAAGTAGTCCAAACTATTGTTGCTAATGAAGGTTCAGATATACTTGTCAAAAGTTCTGTGCTGTCAGGGAGTATGGCGGGTCTGTGGTCTTTGTAACAGCGAACCACTATGATTCTCTCATTCTCTTTTCCTCACTTCCCCACAGCATCAATGCATCTTGGTCACATTCCCCAATTCCTGAACATACAAAGATTCAGGCAAGTAGCAATTTAAGTGAAAGGACCTTGACCTTCCTCATCTTATCTAGTTTGATGTAATCAATTAGTTTTAGGATATACATTATTTTCCCTCCAGTAACCTCTTGAGTTTCTGACCCAATCTTTTCAAGTCCCTTTTGTTTCCATATCAATCTGGCCTGCTGTATCAGGTGGGGTTTTTTTATTTAAATTTTTTTTTTGGGAATTTCATACATCATTTCACCCCTTCTTTTTCCTCTCCAACTCCATCTCAGAATACTGACCTATTTTTTTATTTATTAGGGATATCAGGGGGCTTGTCCCTGCAGAAGGCTTATTGTCCCTCTAGGCATGGGCCTTCTGAGGCTTCCTCCATCCTCACTGGCATGTCAGCTGGTATTGTCATTGTTCAGGTCTAGTTTAAGCAACTATATTTTTGTGATTTTATAGGTGTGGCTTTCCTATCATGTACAGAAGACACTATCTGCTGGTACCCTGAATCTTACAATCTTTGTGCTCTCCCTTCTAGGATGTTCTCTGAGCAATTGGTGTTGGCCACTCCATGTTTTTATCTTCATTTTCACTAATTATGGCTCTCTATAATGATCTATGTCTGCTGCAAAAAGAAGCATCATTGATAAGAGATTTCGACTATAGTTATCTGTGTATATAATACTGTTAGAATATTGGTAGGAATTATCTTAGTCTAGAAAATTGGCAGTAGTAAGATCTCCTCTCTGATTCATGGTGTCACCATTAGTGAGTACTTGGCTATGTTTTAGTACCACAGATGAATTCGTTAAAGCCTTAAGTCTGAATAAAGAGCTGCTGTTACCCCAAATATAGAAGCACCATGTTTGCATCTTAGGAATATGTGGCCATGCTAATCGTTATTGTCATTTGTAGATTCTTGCCGTTGGGTAGGTCTATTGACTGTTTTTCTTCCTTGTCAGCTGGCATAGAACTTTGAGATAGTATGAGAGAGAACTAGACCTTATAGGTGACTCTTCCAGGTCATTTCCAGCTCAATTTCTCCAAATCCTGCATCTGAAGTATATGTTCAAAAGCAACCATATATTAGCCTTTTGCTTTGGTGGTCCAAGGACTACCCTAGCCAACAACTCAAAGGTAGGCTGCTCAAGTCACAAACTAGAGTTTTTTAAGATCATCTATGGCTCTTTTGATCATCTGAAATTCAGATCTTTTATGTTGCATCTCCAAATGAGTAAATATAGCCTGACTGGGTTTGTTCCCTGCTCAGCAAACTAGAAGGCTTGTCTTCATAATAGAGGCTAAAGGAGGCAGTCAGCCTGCTACAACAGTCTCCAATATCTTTTATTTTTTAATTAAATTTTTATTTTTTAATATTAGTTATGGTTTATTAATTTTGTATCCCAGCTGTATCCCCCTCTCTCAGTCCCTCCCATTCCCACCCTCCCTTCCTCATCTTCTCCCTACCCCTTTCCAAGTCCACTGATAGGGGAGGACCTCCTACACTTTCATCTGACCCTAACTTATCAGGTATCTTCAGGCCTGGCTGCAGAGTCCTCCTCTGTGGCCTAGCAGGGCTGCTCCTCCCTCGGGTGGGGGGGGGGGTCAAAGACTCAGCCATTGAGTTCATGTCAGAAATAAGAGGTAAGCATAGAAGGCATGGAAATGGAAATGAGGCAATCTAGTGTAGGAATATATATTTGAATCAAGAGTATCTGATCGTGAAATTAGAATTCCAGGCCATTTTGCTATTATGGAACTATAGGATCCCAGGAGAGGGGCTCATGAGTAATTTTTTCATCCTGAGTAAGTTGTCCCAGAAGCAAAAAGACACACATGGTATATACTCACTCATATAAACATACAACATAGAATAAACCCACTAAAATCTGTACATCTAAACGAACTAAGCAAAAGAGAGGACCCTAACTAAAACGATCAATCCCCATCCTGAAAGGCAAAGAGGATGGACATCAGAAGAAAAAGAAAACAGGAAACAACCTTAGAACCTGCCACAGAGGGCGTCTGAAAGCCTCTGCAGTATAGACTGTCAAAGCAGATGCTGAGCCTGATGGCCAACTGATGGGCAGAGTGAATGGAATTTTATGTAAGAAGTGGGAAATAGTAAGAGCTGGAGGGGACGGGAACTCCACAAGGAGAGCAGCAGAACAAGATAATTTGAACACAGGGAAGTTCCCAGAGACTCATACTCCAACCAAGGACTATTCGTGGAGATAACCTAGAACCCCTTCACAGATGTAGCCCATGGCAGTTCAGTGTCCAAGTGGGTTACATAGTAATGGGAAGAGGGACTGCCTCTGACATAATCTCATTGGTATGCTCATTGATCACCTCCCCCTGAGGGAGGACCAGCCTTACCAGGCCACAGTAGAGGACAATGCAGCCACTTTTGATGAGAACTGATAGACTAAGATCAGAAAGGAGAGGAGAACCTCCCCTATCAGTGGACTTGGGGAGTGGCATACATGCAGAAAGGGGAGGGAGGGTGGGATCAAGAGGGGAGAAGGGACTTATGGGGGTATACAAAATGAATAAAGTGTAATTAATAAAAACTTAAAAAAAAACAAGGGTATTGGGAAGAGAATTCTTAAGTTGTGAAATCCCAGACTTTATATAAAGTTAATGATCAGGATTGGTGAAGTCGCATGGGGTGGGCGAAGTTGCCTTTTATGTGATACAAGAAACCAGATTAGTGGTTCTTAACTTTTCTAATGCTGCAGCCTCTTAATACAGTTTCTTATGTTGTGATGACCCTAACTATAAAATTATTTTTGTTACTACTTCATAACTGTAATTTTGCTACTCTTGTAAGTTTTAATGTAAATATTTTTCTGGATAGAGGTTTGCCTCTGTCTAGAAACCCACAGATTGAGAACCACTGAACTAGATAATCATAGCAGAAACCAAACATAACCAACAGTTACAATGCTTTCAAGACAGACTTAACAATGGACGTGCAACCTCTGGTGACCTTAAGTTCATTTTTCCTCTCTGTTCTGTCAAGAAGATAGAGGTTGACCACTCTGCTTAGTTAATAAATGCAGGTTCTGTGGAGTTGGGCCAATGTGGCTTGGACAATCGGCTCAGAAGCCTGTGGCTTGTGGATAGTAGCCTTGCAGGAAACCATGTTACAAAAAGCTGAATCTGTTAGTAGCAACTATGCTTTTTTTTTTCCAATTGTAAAGACCAGCATATCTGTGCTTTTTTTTCCCACTGTAAAATAATAATAATAGAACAGTTTACCCTATGGACTTACTTTATAAGTATGGTATAATAACTCAAAGAAACACTGACGATGGTAAATACATCGAAAATATTGGTTACTGCAAGGTGAATTGTTGTAACTATTTTCTGGGCTGTTTCTCTTCAATGCTTTCAGTCTATCCAACAACAGTTTTGCAGCAAGCAATGAATTCACGCCAATGACTTTGCTGAAAGTGGAAATGCCTCACCCTGCTGAAGGAAGCTGTCAGATCCTGAAAAGCCTATTGTGTTAGCAAAACTGCTGGCCATTTCCTCACTCCACCTTGGAGTCTGCACCCTTTGTTTCTCCTTCCAGTATGTCATACTCAGATCAAAGCATTCTTGCCCTGCTTATCCTGTAAAGTACATCATATCTGTGGGTTAATAGTTGAAGGTCACCAGCCTCCTTTTTCTGCACCTTGTCTTCATCGTGCTCAGTAGCAGCCAAGGCCCCAGCTGGAGTGGGGGAAGCTGCAGCCAGTATGCTGTCTGTGCTCCCAGCAGATGTAAAAAGCTTGGTGCAGTGATCTGGGTGCACCTGTTGCTTTGCCACCATCTGTTAGCCAAAATGTTAAAAAGCCACACCCTCGGATGGCCAGCTGAGGGGAACTTAATCTCTCCTTTCCAGGCCTCCCAATCCAGGCTGCTGATCACATTTTACAAAAGAAGAGAACCAAACACAAAGGAAAATGACTGAACCTCTCCCCAGGGAAAGCTAATCTGCTGTGGTGACTGCATTTTCTACACTAACAAGAAGGGGCTTTAAAAGCAAACCTAGATAGTTATCACCTGATAAGAAACCCTGCTGTAAATTGCCATTTTTTAAAGGAAGATATTAGTTTCACATGGATACTAGTAGTGAAGGGGATGAAGGGGCAATGGTATTTGGAGATATGACAGGAACCCAATATCTGTTTCCTCTGAAGGATACGTAACTAGAGTTTAAGGGCAGCATTACAACTTCCAGAGAACTCAAGTACATGCTTCTTTTTCCACACTTTCACGCCGCTGGAGAATGAATAGGATAAACAATTATAACTGAGTTTAGCCATTGGAGTCTCAAGGATTAGAAAAAGCACTCCTCTAAGGAAACAAAAATCCACGTGACCATTATCAGACCTCAAGCCAGGCTTCCCTGGTGGCTATTCCATCCTTGCTGTCAGCATCACTGAGCACAAAACATTTTTACACTCCAAAGGATCAAGGAACACAGGCTACTGTGCTAGTGAGTGTCATTTCAGAGCTAGCAACTATTCTGTTCAGGTAGACATCAAATACTTATTTATAAGTGCAATTCAAGAAGTGGGAACCTTGTGTGCAATGACCAGTTCAAATATTATCAAGACATAAAACTCAGTGGCTAGCAGCCATATCTAGGAACTTTATTTATTACATATGTATAATGAGGACTAAGGATGTAACTCAGTTGGTAGGGTGCTTGCGTGGCAGGAAGCCCCAGGTTTGATCTACACCATCCTATATATTGACTGTGGAGACTCATTTTGGTAATCCTAGGATTTGGGATCTATAGGCAGGAGGATTAGTAAATCAAGACCATCCTTGGCTAACTAATGAATTGAAGGTCAATTTGAGATGCATGAGACCCTGTCATTACATGCATACGTACATGCATACACGTATGCATGTATAAGTATACATTACAAACATATTACATCCATATGTAGATGTTAAGAATAAGTGAATAAATGTTAGCAGACACAGGGTCTTTTAAAGACAAAACAGAGAGCAAGAAACAGGTTTTCTTCCAAAATTGTAAAATAAGGACAATTTTCATTTAGAATTTGATATTTAAAAAATAACTTTTAATTTAGAAATGACTGTACCTACCTAATGATTAGTTTTTTAAAATTAAAAAAAAACAAAAAAACCACACATTGGCTAAATCTTTGGCATGGCCCTAGAGCTTTAATAATGATTCTTTACCCTGTTTTCTTTCTTATCTAACCACCATTCAACTAATCCTTTGGGAATAGTGAATGGAATTAACACCTCTCTGCCAATCCCATTAGTGTGCTGTTAAATTAATGGGTTCATTTCTGCCCTCAAGCAAGAGGTGGATTATAATCTTGAGACAAGCTACCTTTAGGCAGTAGGCAATCACTTTAAAAACCGGCAAGCAAGCAACATATGGCGTAGTACACAATATGAAAGTGTTTGAGAGGTACAAGTTTCCACCCTGGATGATACATGCCCAGCTCTAAATAAAACATAGCGTCATCTGGCTCATGCTTAAACACTGAAATTGAAATGATTGGCCACACTGCCACTTTCAAAACAATAGCTAACGGTTTGCACATGTGCTATTTACAAATCCACAGCCTGTAAACACAGCCACCAACCACAACTTTGCAAAGGTAAATGACAGCTTGAAAAATCTCAAGTCTCCAGAACTCCTGGGATTTCCCCATGCCCCTCCCCCACACCCCATTCATTCTTTCTTCTCACCCCCCTCTAGAGTTCCCACCCCTCACCTAATTCCAGACACAACAGAGCCACCTCTGCTGGAGCATGCAGCATGCGTGACTTGGTCACTCCCCACACCCCACACCCCCACCACACACACATTTTCCTGCTGTTGAGACCAGCTGGGATGTATTAGTCATGCTGAAGCACATCATGTAACACCACAAAATATCAGGCAGCCCGGTGTCATGGGAAAAGAGAATCTACTTCATTATCTACCCAGGGAAAGGAACCAGAGCTGCCGTGTTAGCGGACCCCGGGCCCCCTTTCTGTGCTGTTAATATTCTATTGACATCATCAATGGTATTCTGAGGAACAGGCTGTATGAACTTGGTAACACTGACACTCACACACCTTTGTTTCTTGGTCTACGCCCTTGTACTTCACACACTATTAAGGATAGTTACTTTTATGAACGTGGAGATAAGATCCTGTCGTTAGCGCAGAAACAGGCTGGTCTCCATTCTATGTTTCAGCTTGTGACAGCACCAAAAGACATTGCTTTGAAAATTCCAAGAGAGAAAAAAAAAAAAAAAAGTGGCGAATGTCACTGTTTCTCACTCCTTAACACAAAAGTAATTGTATGCATGTCCTTTTGGGTGTTTTGTATCTGCGTGTGTGCGTTTGTTTGGTTGTTGTTGTTTTCCTGATTCAGTGGTCTGAAACAGATTTTTTGTTGTTGTTTTGTTATGATTTTGAGACAGGGCTTCACCACACAGCCCAGGATAGGCTTGAACCCACAGCCCTCTTGCTCTGCATCCCAAGTGCTGAACAATGGGCATGTAATAATATGTCTGAAGGTCTGTATTGATAATAAATAATCACCTCATAGCAATATTCATACCGTTGGTCCCCAAATTACATTTTGACTAACAAACTTGCGTTAAAAGGGCAGCATCCAGGGTAGCTCAAAGGATGCTGTTGCCTGGACTCTGAACATCAGTAGCAATCCAAAATCCAAAATCCAAAATGATCGGAATGAGGCAGAAGAGGCTGTGGGGTGAGTATGGGTTGACTGCATCTAAACTCAGAGTGAGGTCAGGGCTTCTCTATGATTGCACTGAGAAGTGGCTTGTTCTTTCAAAAGGAGGTGGAAGCTTATCTACTCAAGAACAGGATGTTATCAAGAAACTTGGTTTCTCTAGCTTCCTCTCTGACACAAGCACTCTAGCCACACATACCCACTTCTTCCTTGTGCTTCTTCATTATGACAGGATACACTGGAAAGCTCACATGTCAAGTCTTTATCCTTGGACCTCAAAAACTTTGAGGTAAAAAACCTCATTCCTTTGCTAAGTATCCAAGTACAGGTCTCTATCAGCAGATATATCAATGCAAACAGGTTCTAACAGAACAAATAATCAGGACCAGGATGCTGGAAAGGGAGGGGTCTTTCAGAATTTGCAAATCGGCATCAAGAGAAATATCCTAGAGCAGGCATCAGCAAGAGTGAAGGAGTGTGTTTAAGCTGGGTGTTTTTTTTTTTGTTGTTGTTGTTGTTTTTTATGTTTTGTATTCTTCTACTCTGGACAAACCTGGGAATTTCAGCGTCCTCTTGCAGAAACCTGATGTTGGCATCTCAGATAGTTTAAGAAGAGAAGCAGATGTACAAAGGGGACCTTCAAAAAACAAGAAAATGGTATCCAAGGAATACGCAATGGATTTGAAATCTGATTCCAGCCTGGTAACTGCATCCATGGTGGTAGACCCTGGGGTTCAGAGCATGAGCCTGCCCTTCTGAGCAGAAGCTAGCTGAGGAAGGGGGGCTGCTGCAGGGGCTCTCCTGAATAACTGACTTCTCCCAGATTGCTTGCCATTTTTCTCAAATAAGGAAAGCCAGAAAATATTTTGTTAACGTACCATTGCTTTGTGCATAAGACAACACATTAAAAAGAGAATGCATTTTCTGAAACTTAAACATGACAGCAGGTGCTCTCTGCCATGTGGCTAAAAAACACAGATATATGGCTTCCTATGGTGAAACTAAACATAATCACAACTAAACTAAACTAAAATAAACATTCTCACCTCTCAGAAGGTGAAAAACTACAGTATTTCTACTTGTTTCTGTAATTATATTCTGGAATGTAGTTCCAGGGTTACAAAAGCGAGTTTCCATGAACCCTGTGGCTGGGGTTCTGAGTGGTCTTCAGTGTTCTTGGCTCACAGCCGCATCACCTGCTCTCTGACTCTGTTGCCTAGGCTCTGATGGGTATAACTTCCAAAAATGCAGCAGTCATATAGACTGACGGTGCACCCCAATCTTACATGGCCCTACCTGACCTCACTGCCCCCCAAAAGCCAAACATTTACATTTAGATGTTCAGGGTTTTGGAACTCACCCCCCCCCAAGCTTTATTCATTAATTTGTTTTTTGGGCATTTTCAAATGTGTAAATTATGTATTCCAATCACTTTCATCTTCCATCTTCTTTTATATGTCCCCATCATCAGCCCCATCTCTTTCCTATAAATCATTGTTCTACTGTCTCATCTGCTTGTTTTGTTTTGTCCATTTGTGAGCCACTGCTTTTAACGGGGGCCATCTTATGATCACGGACTTGGGCTTGGAACTATTGCTAGGAGCCTGGTGAGCCCACCAGTGGGTACCCAGGTGAAGATAATGACTCCTCCCACTGAGAATCTTTCAGTAGACAATTTTTCAGCAGAAAAAGGTAGGGCTACATGAGTCCCTTTTCCATCCATGACTGAGTTTGTCACAACTATTTTTTTCTTATTATTTTTTACAATTTATTCCCTTTGTGTCCAGGTTGTAGGCCCTCCCTCACCTCCTCCTGGTCCCACCCTGCCTCCCTCTTCCTCCCCTATCCCTCTCCCCCAGTCCACTGATATGGGAAGTCGTCCTCCCCTACTGTCTGACCCTAGCCTATCAGGTTCCACCAGGACTGCCTGGATCCTCTTCCTCTGTGGGCTAGCTAGGTCACCCCACCAGGGAGAAGGGGCCAAGGAGCAAGCAACTGAGTTCATGTCAGAAACCGTCTCTTCTCCCCCTTCTAAAAGATCCTGCTTAAACCACCACAGGTCAAAGCACAGACACATACATGTCTTTGTATTTTCTTGTAAATTACCACTTAAAAAATACCATTTAGATCATTTTCCTTGCTAATAAAAGCAAAGACGACTGTCTTTTAAGGGAAAAGAACCACTTGGGTAAACTTACACTTTTTAAAATTGACAAGTCAAAACTGTTCATCTTTATAGCATATTATACAGCGTTGTATACTACAAGCCATATATATGGACAAGTGATGGCACTTAAAATCTTTTCTCCTGACAGTTTCAGTGTAGGCAATACAATAGCTACAGCTGCCATGAAGTCACAGAACAACACCTCCCCGTGCCTGCTTGCCCCTAAGCAATGCCACTGCAGTCCACATTAATGAGGTCAGCTGGAAAAACATTTTGCTTTAAAAAATTAAAGCTACCAGGTACGTAACAGATATTCTAATGTTTTGGTTTATTGTAGAGCGAATGTGATTCAAAGTGCTTAGTCTGAGAAGACTTGATGTACCTTTATCTGCCAGTGTTTGTTCACTTGTGGTTAATAGACAGTACTGAAAATCTCACTGACTGTGGCGTCAGACAGTCATCGTAGCAAAAGGGACAGATATTGTCCCATCATTTTGATTTTCCCTCTGTTGTTAAAAGTCACTTTTCTGAATAGAGGTTGGATGTTTTGTCTTATCAACTTAACCTGAGTCATTCCGAAGGCAAAATAAAACATGTCTACTCATGATTAGCCCCAAGGTGAGTGATTGCCATGACAAAGGCTTCTCATAAAAAGAGGACTGACATCTTAGAGAGTGTTATTAGCATAAAACATTCAACAGTTATAAACAAAAGCGAACTGTCACCCTGGATCCAATTTCTAAGTGGGTAAATCTGAATGTCAGGATGGCGATGAAGTGGTAGCCCTCACATGTGTGAGGCCCTGACT
This sequence comes from Psammomys obesus, assembly GCF_907164565.1. NCBI lineage: Eukaryota > Metazoa > Chordata > Mammalia > Rodentia > Muridae > Psammomys > Psammomys obesus. Next base: position 42,755,985 of record NW_026587216.1, on the reverse strand, counting down.
CTATCCCCAGGTCAGGAAAAAAGACAATTTGAAGAAGAAGAAGAAGAAGAAGAAGAAGAAGAAGAAGAAGAAGAAGAAGAAGAAGAAGAAGAAGAAGAAGAAGAAGAA
>NW_026587216.1:42750958-42755867 GCF_907164565.1 Psammomys obesus | reverse complement strand
AAGAAGAAGAAGAAGAAGAAGAAGAAGAAGAAGAAGAAGAAGAAGAAAGAAAAAAAAGAAGAAAGAATATAGCCTTCATATGTTATCTGAGAGTGAGTCTTCGTCATTTGAGAAGTCCTGAAGTCAGCTCAACTGTGAGATGCTACCTTAGCAGTCCCCTGCATACTGTCCATACCAGCTACAGGAGAGGAGGTAAGAAAATCCCACATAGATATGCTTTGACTTAACATCTTTCCAGAATCCTTTTCCTAACCTGGTTTCCCCAACAGACTCACATTCATGCAGAAGTAATCAAGGAAGACTCCTCACAGTCAAGATTCGGAAACGCATCTTGAACTTGAAGCTAGCAAATGTCAGCAGTTTCACGTTAGTTTGTCCTAATGTTCTCAGAAATCTAAACTATGTTGTGTTGCCACATTTAAAATTCTTCTCTGCTCGCTGCAGTCCCTAATAATATCCTGGCCATGTACCTTCATCTATATTCATGAGGGTGCAGATGCAGCCAAATTAGAGGCAGCAAATACAATCTGGCTTCCTTTAAACATTTTTTTTGACAAAAAAAGTTTTATTAAAAAAAAAAGAAAGAAAGAAAGAGAGAAAAGCAGACAGATTTAAATTCAGCACCACCCTTTGGAGGAGGCCGGTACAAATGCACAGCTGGCTTGATGATGAGAGACAAATCAAAAGTCAGGGAGAAACTTCCTGATCATCTGAGCCCTTGCCACCCGATTAGCAGAAGAAAACCAGGGCAGATGGAGGGAGATGCAGCAGTTCGGAGAGAACAGATGGCCACTACGAACTTGATATATGAAATTAATAACACTTTCTCAAATACAATTAGTAACAGGAATACATTACCTGAATTTTCATAACTGTGTGCAAGCTGACATTAAATGAGGTTTTCAGATTAACAGTTGATACGGCATTGATATTTGGAGGGAAATAAAAATATATAGCAATCTAAGAAACCTCTTGCTGCTTTAGTGCCATTGATCAGGGTGTTACAGCATATGAAAGAAGGATCGACATTCAAAGAAATTCTGTATTTAAATTTTGCTAATTGGGATTTTTTTTTTCTAATGTAGCCATTTGGGCTACATAAGGTATGAGATCTTGAGAACCTCACAGATGTAGCCAGCTTCTACTGCCCTAAACAAATCGTTCTTTAGGAGAGAATTAAGAACCTCACAGCTCCTTACAGATGTATTAGGGGGAAGAGGCAAACAGAATCTAGAAGCCAGCACCGAGGGTTCTTTTGTTTTCTTTCAAATACAAGTAATTCTTGGAGAAAAATCTTTCAGCTTTCGTCTGTTTTGATGCCCAGTCTCTAGAATGGGCAAAAAGCTTAATCACTCTGTTTTGTTCACAGTATTGTCAACCCCAAATATTTTTAATTCAAAAATCCATTAGGATGACACTTTGAATTGTGTTAACCAGCCCTCTGGGAACCTAGACCCTTCCATGAGCTTAGAGAGGCCAGGCCCAAGTGCAGACACATCTGAGACTCCTGATGAGACATGACAATGACAGAGCCTCCCTGAGTGAACTTCAGCTCTGCCCCTGTGGGAAGTGGAGGCAACCTAGCATGTCATAAGATGTAGCTGCATGTACGTGGCCTGTCTCATTTCAGAAGGAGCACGTGAATGTATGGGGAGGCTTTGCCATAGGCGGAGGCCTGGGGGTACGTAGGCAGAAGCACACACACACTGGGCACGATACACGGACAGATCTGCAATATGCATCCACGCTAGCCATATGCACTTCTCCAGGGTGGCAAGAGGAGGTCCTCCCGAATCCCAGGAGGCAGATCATTAGGTCTGCTACAACACAGGAAAGGCTCTGACAGCTGGTAGCTGCAGAAATAGCCAGACTGAAAAAGTCAGGACATTTCCTGTCTCCTGAAAAAGAATAACCCTGCTTAATCAGATAAATGAAGTCAGGAAAAGGAGGCTTTTCTCTGTAGTGAAACTAGCACTCTTCTGTCTGTATTTCCAGAGAGAGAGAGAGAGGAGAGAGACTTTCTTCTCCCAATCTATCCAGAAATACACATGATAGAAAAGAGCCCAAATGGGTACAAGCAGAGAAGCATAGAAAGGAGACTGCGAAATACTGGACTAAGCTTCACATAATAATTATAAGTGATATCTGAATTGGTTTTATTGCTTCAGTTGAAAAGCCAGTTTTCAGAGATATTTTAGATAAGTCACATTATAAACATTCTGTAACCATGGAGTTGTCACTGCTGAGATGAGAACTTGGATTTTATAGACTATCTAGCAGATTTCTGGATATTTTGTTATGTGAAATATATTATATTAAACATTGTGTCTACATATGTTTTGTAAAGTCTTTCAGGTTGTAGTGACATGTTTATTGTTAATCAAGAAAAAGAAAAGAAGATTTCTATAAGGCTTAATATTAGATGTTCCCAAAGTTTCAATCTACTCTTAAATGAAGGAGTATTTCTTTTTATGATGAACATATTTTTTTCCACAATTTCTGAAACAAAATTAAGACCATCACACATGTTTAAGTAAAACTATGGGTAGGCCCAGATTCCATAAACAAGTTTCTTAGTTTGAATGGAAACCCGTTGCCAGAAACCCGTCTGACATCCTGATTTGAGTGTACTTTGTTTCTTTCAAAGGTACGGTAAGAAAGTTGGGTATGATGGTGTACAATGTCAGTACTCAGGAGGCTGAGGCAAGAAAGATCACCATTCAGAGGCTAACCTAGGCACGACCCTGTCTTTAAAAATAAGCAATCCACACCAAATGTATCCAGTAAATATCACCTTCTCAAATCAGTTGACACCAAGGGTGAAAACTGCCTGATCTCACCAAGAAAACCCTGGGAGCCTGGGGTTAAACCACTCATTTTATAACTAACGTACAGCGCGCTAGGGAAAGGAGTGAGCAACAGCCTCAGTCATTGGTTCAAGGCTTCTCCCGGGATTATTAATCCCCCTGTGAGGGCTGTGCAGGTGGCCAAACAAACTCTAGAAGCAAGAGAAGACCCTCAGGCTGAGGGAGCACACACCGGGGATTAGAGTTTTTTCTTCTCTGAGTGCCAAGAAAAAGACCCAGTGGTAGCACCCCCAGTAGCTTATAACAGTGAAACATTCTTCATCAGTTGCCTGCTGAAAAACTGTGTGTTCTTGGGTTGTGTGACATCCAACTTTCTAGGTCATCCTCTCACCGTGGGGTCAAGCAACTGCTCCTTCCCCAAAGTAGAGGCATCCTATTGTAGCCTGTCCAAAAGAAGGAGCCGTCATTTACTCCAGCTCCTCTAAATACACCTCCAGATTTGCTGAAGTGCTTCCAGTGTCCTAAAAAAAACCAGCTCCTTCTTTTAATGTTCCTCTCTCCATAGCTGGCTTGGCCCACTCTGGAAATGAAGTATGAAGCAACCACGGAGACAGAAAAGCTACTCTCTGGCTCCATTCAACACCGAGTCAGGGGAAGCAATGGTTCTAACCTTCCCCACTTCTTGTGATTTTATTCCCCCGGGACTGAAAAAAAAACCCCACAAATTCATGGTGGAATACAACTGAGCTTCCCTTTTATAATACTTTGAATGCAAAAGGAAGCCTCTTCTTCCTTGTAGAAATCTATAGATTTGAGAGAGATAGTAGGCAGGTCTTCCTCCCGGAGGATCTTTGAACAAGTTTGGTGAAGTCCTCTGATCTCCCTTGATGCTGGCAGCCAGCACACCTTTCAGAAAAGGCCACAGCAAGCTTGACATAACTGATCTGTGTGCTGTAAGATTAATCTGTCCTACAACCCCATTAGCTACAGGGTTCAGGTGCCACTTAGAGGTTTTTCTCAAGGATCTCCTAAAGAGGAATAGCCACATTGCCTCTTAGCATTTGCTTTACTCTCTAGCTTTGATCCATTATTTTCTTATTTAAAAACAACAACAACAAAAAACTGTTTTGAAGATGTTTTATGTCTAGGGGTTGGAAGAAGTAAACATTTCAGATGAAGGCTTCTTCTGTAAAGATTACATAGTTTTAAAGTGAATCAGAAAAAAACAAAACAATCCAAGTATTAAGAAAGATAGGTAGAATCTTTCTGCTTGGATAATGCCTCCTGGGCCATTGGGGTCAGAGTAACATTTTACATGTATCAGTTGGGCTGGGCTCCCCACAGTCCCTTATTCTTTGTATTTTGACCATTGTAGATTTATGTAATAGTCTTCATATGTTGCCGAAAGGAGTTTCTTTGTTAAAGATATAAAAATAAGTTCTCTGCTAGCATCTATGAGGATGACCTCTCCAGCCAGGAAGAATTAGCTAGACTTTCAGTACCAGCTGTGAACTCCCACTTGTCGAGTGGACTTTATATCCAATTAGAGAGCTGTTGGTTAACCCTGAGACAAAAATGCCACCACTGCACCAAAGGATATATCTTACTATCTCACAATGTTGTGGCTCATAGACAATAGAGCAAGGTATGACTAAGGTTTTCCTCTGTGTGTATTTAATCTCTCAAAGCAGAAGCTGGCTGCTAGGTTCTCCCTACAGCCCCTACCTGTCATAGGGTCCTCTTGGCTGGAGTACCTTGTCCCCTACCCTGACTTTTCAAGCCCAGGGGACTGGGTCGCTCTTTCCTATATAATCCAATTATTTTGGTTACCTGCTCTTTTTGTACCTTTGGGCCTCCTGCCCTCTGCACCTGATTCCCTCTCTCTCGTCTCTCTTCCCCTGCCCCTTTCCCGGCTCAGTCTGATCATGTCCACTCCGGACTCTCCCAGGTGGCACTGCCCCTAACCACATTGTCGCTCTCCCTTTTATTCACAACCAGCCTTCTCCTCCACCACACTTAGGAGCAGCCACGTCTTTTCCTTTTCCTTTCTATTTATTTATTTATTTATTTATTTATTTATTTATTTATTTATTTATTTATTT
>NW_026587216.1:42744633-42750948 GCF_907164565.1 Psammomys obesus | reverse complement strand
TTTATTTATTTATTTATTTATTTATTTATTTATTTATTTATTTATTTTTATTTTTCATTCAACCATGACACCTGCTGACAATATCTTCTAAATTTCACAATGTGCATGCAGAAAGAAAACCTGCATAAATGACAACCTGTGTTGACATGGCAACTGGACAGGGAAAATTTCACAAGATCTTACCCCTAGGTAAAGAGCTCCTGGCAGTCAATGGTAGCTAATCAAGAACCCCTTTTCTACAGGGGTGAGCTCCCTAGCTGGTTATCTTATACTAAATGATCATCCCTAAACATAGGTACACACAAGCAATCCAAAATAAACTCAGTAGGTTGTGTAAGGCTGTGTGTGTGAGTGTGCATGTGTGTTTGCTGTAGATAACAATAATAACTAAAGAGAAAAATGTAGTGAGTTTGAAAAAGAACGAGTATGGGACAAGAATGGGGAAGAAAAAGGGTAAAAATGTAAATACAGTGTTCATGTTTGAATTCCTAAAATGAAATAAAAATTTACACTAAAAAGAAAAAAATAGGTAGAAAACAAAGAAAAAGGGCATTGAGGAATCCTCAGGGAACACTTGGGTTTTCAGAGTGGCATTTGCTCAAGGACTGAAAGGGGATGGAGGCCGAGTTCTGAGTTTCTGGCACGTTCAGGGACTAGGAATTCTGTGCTCTGTGTTATCAGAGACTCTGGAGAGACTCAGTGTCTACTCATGGTGTGCAATCCTTAAGATGAAGAAATAAAAACAATAGAGATGGGATCCGAAAAGGAGCTGATAGTATTTGTCCTGTAAAAGAACAGACAGTAAATATTTAAAGAACTTTGAATTTTTCTCCTCTTCACTGGTTTACAATTTTTTTTTCATGCAATATATTCTGATTATAGTTTTTTCTTCACCCATCTTCTTCCAGATTCTCTCTCTTACCTAACTTCATGTCCTTTCTCTTTCAACCCTCTCTACCCAAGTTAAAACAAACAGAAAAGCAAAGAACCTCCAACTTTTGAAACACCAAAATCACACACACGCACACACACGAAACAGACAAAAAACAAAAACACATGGACTTTGTTTTGTATTAGCCAAGTTCAACTGAGCATGGGCCTGGTCTGGAGTATGGTTGAAATACCCAGTATCACTCCATTGGAGAAAATGGGTTTTCGTTTTTATAGCAGGTATCAATTGCAAGTAGCTTCTCGGTTAGGGATGGGACTTTGTGGCCACTTTCCCTTTCCTGTCTAGGATTTTATCTGGCTTCCATGTGTGCATGTCTTATGTAGGCTGTCTTGTAGTATCTGGAAGACCTTGTTTCCTCAGAGCTATCCACTACCTCGGGTTCTCAGAAGCTTCATTCCTTCTCATCAGCAAAGATTTCTGAGTGTCGACGGGGAAGCGTTTGATAGAGACATCCCACTGAGGGGCAAGTGTTCCCAAGTCTTCCACTCTCTTCACACTGTCCAGTTGTGGGTCTCTGTGTTAACGGCCATCTTCTGCAAGAAGCAGTGATTACAATGGTAACCACCACAATGGGATTTGTTTTTCTGTCTCTGAACACCCTTCCTTCAGACGTAATAATAACAAAGAAAATAGGGACATGGTTGCTCATGGTTCCAAATAAAACAAAAATAAAATTTGTGGTTTAATAAATGACTTCATTCCTAAATTCTCTAAAACTCTTTCTTTGAAAGCACCTGTTTAATAAAGTGGAAAAAAAAAGCATTTTAACAGGTAAAACTTCCTTTATTTAGAACATAAATAAGATAAGAGTTGAAGGAACAGAACGTTATTCTATTTATTGACTTGTGGAAAGTCAATTTCAAGTATAAAAGAAATATAACTGGGATAAAACTTCCTTTCAGGGAGCAATTTATAGTCATAAGAGCTGGATCTGAGATTATGACTTAAGCATTCCCACAGAAAGGCAGCTTGTGTACATTTTGCCCTTTCATACTCAGAGAGTCTGGTCAAGCTATCCAGGGATACATAATGCAAATCCTCAAGTGCTTCATGGCAGGATGCCATAGGAGTTTGGGGCAGATACTGGATTACTTCTCAACCTTGTTCTAACAATATGGGCAAAACCCATTACAAAGGTGGTTAGGCATACAAAAGACAACAGTAATCTTTAAATTCCCCAAAATCACTCTAAAGTTTTAACCAACTACAAGTCTGCTTTCCATTACAAATAATTGGCAAGAGACAACCACAGCAATGATTTGGAATGAGAGTGTAGGTGGAGACTAAGTGTCACCGGCCAACTTGAGAGTTATGGGAGCTGGCTGGGCTCAGTATTGAAACCTTTTATTTGCTTTGGGATTCACTGCTGTCATTCAGCTCTCTAGGGTTACCTCCTCTGTGGGAGACTCAACAATTCCAGGCCTAGGTTTTAATTCGCTCCTACTACTGAAAAGACTGGAAAGAAATTACGAAAATCCAGAAAATTTGTTCAAAGAGGGGGGCTAACTGCAGTTTTCAGATCTGAATGTGACATGAAAATCTGTTTAAAACGCAGAGATGAAGTGTTGCTGGGAGGGATATGGTGTCAACCCCTTTTCTTTTCTTCTAAAATATCTCTGTTGACCGGGCATGGTGTTTTTTATCACCCTGATGTCACCCTCCCTCGGGCAGATGGTTATGTGCAGGGGAGTGCACATGTTTTGAAGCTGCCAGGTCAACATGTCAGCCTCCTTTCCCACTTGCAGCCCCTGCTGTGAAGAATGAAGGCCCAAAGGGATTCCAGACTCTGTTGGCAAGCACACTAGGTACCTTGATTAGGAGTAGAAGCAGAAAAGTATACTCTTTGCCCCACCTACCCAACTAGTGTTCAGTGGTACTGCCAAGACTGTCACAAAGTCTTCCTGAGCTTCTGCGATGTGTAGACTCACTCTGTCCATGCCTAGCCCAGGCTCATGTTGAGGAAAGAGGATAGTCATTAACAGTGAAGTTCTTCTTTAGACCTGAGGCTATGTCTGCTGAAGGTGGTAGGGCTATGGGAAAGGGAAGGTGTACTCAAGACCTACATGGGAGAGCTCTGCCTCAATATGCACCCTAAAGGAATGAGATTGTAAATACATCCATATTTATTGCACAAAACTCAAGTCCAAGTGGGTCAAAGACCTCAATATAAAACCAGATACACTACGTCTAATAAAAGAGAAAATGGGGAACAGCCTTGAACACATTGATTCAGGATATCACTTCCTAAACAGAGCACCAATAGCTCAGACACAACAATAGATCAACAATTAATAAAATGGACCTCATGAATCTGAAAAGCTTCTGTAAGGCTTTTCTGTACACCATCAATAGGTGTACAGCCCACAGACAACTAATATCCAAAATATATAATGAACTCAATAAAGTAGATACAAATAAACAAACAGAGACTTCTCAACAAAGGAATCTGTAACAGCAGAGAAACACTTAAAGAAATGTTTAACATCCTTAGTCATCAGGGAAATGCAAATCAAAGCAATTCTGAGATTTCCTCTTGTCAGAATGACCAAAATAAAAAAAAAAAAAATCAAGTGACAGCGCATGCTGGCAAGAGTGTGGAGCAAGGGGAACATGCCTCCACTGCTGGTGGGAGTGAAAACTTGTACAACTACTCTGAAAATCAATCTGGTAGTTTCTCAGCAAGTTAGAAATAGCTCCACCTCAAGAACTAGTTACCCCACTCCTGGGCATATACCCAAAAGATGTTCCACCATACCACGAGGACACTTGCTCAACTATGTTCATAGCAGCTTTATTCATAATAACCAGACACTGGAAACAACCCAGACATCCCTCAACTAAAGAATGTATGAAGAAAATGTGGTACATTTACACAATGGAATACAACTCAGCTATTAAAAACAAGGACGTCATAAAATTTTCAGGCAAATGCATGGACCTAGAAAAGATCATCCAGAGTGAGTTAACCCAGATCCAGAAAGGCAAACATGGTATGTACTCACTTAAAAGTAGATATTAGCCATAAAGTACAGATTAACCATTCTACAATCCACAGACCCAAAGAAGCTAGGTAGCAAGGAGAGCCCAAAGGGAGAATGCTTAAATCTAACTCAGAAGGGGAAATAAATAGACATTGTAGGTGGAGGGAGGGAGAGAACTGTGTGGGAGAGAGGACAAGGAAGAATTAAGTGATGGGAGGACAGAGGGAGAGAGAACTGAGAGAGAGAGAGAGAGAACTGAAATTGGTAATCTGTGGTGGTTGGGGAATCTCTAGGTCAAGCCAGAAACTAGCACCAGGGAAGCACCCAAGAAGCTCTAAGGGTGATCCTAGCTAAGACTCCTAGTAATAGCAGATACGGAACCTGAAATGGTCACTTCTTGTAACCAGGCAAGACTTCCAAAGGAGGAATGGGGACACCAACCCACCCACAAAACCTTTGACCCAAAAGTTGTCCTACCTACAAGAGGTGTAGATGGAACAGCAATGGAGAGGACGGCCAACCAATGACTGGCCCAGCTGGAGACCCATCTCATGAGCGAGAGCCAGCCCCTGACACTGTTAATTACACTCTGCTATACTTGCAGGTAGGAGCCCTGCATGACTGTCTGCTGTGAGTTTTCATCCAGCAGCTGATGGAAACAGATGCAGAGACCCACAGCCAAACATTAGGCAGAGCTTGGGGAACCTTGTGGAAGATGAAGAGGAAGGGTTGAAGGAGCCAGCAAGGTCAACAACACCACAAGAAAACCCACAGAATCAATGAACCTGGGCCTATAGGGGTTTACAGAGACTGAACCACCAATCAAAGAACATGCATGGAATGGACCTAGGCTCCACAAACATCTGTAACAGATGTGCAGCTTGATCTTCATGTGGATCCCCTAACAACTGAGGCTGTCTCTGACTATATCGCCTGCCTATGGATCCCTTTCCCCTAACTGGGCTCCCTTGTCTAGTGTCAATAGGAGAAGATGTACCTAGTCCTACTGCAACTTGATAGCCTAAGGAAGGTTGATATCTATGGGAGGCCTCTCCTTCTCTAAGGAGAAAGGGAGGACAAAACAGGGAGGGCAGTGAGGGAGGAAGTGGTAGGAGAAGAATGAGGGAAAGCTATAATCGGGATGTAAAGTAAATACATAAATTAACATGAGAAAAAAAAAAGCAACAGGATTGCAACAGGTGATGGTGTTCATGATAGCTGAGCCTGCAAAGTTCAGTCTTCAAGCTCCAATTCGAAAATCACATCAGATTTGCAATCACATCAGCTTTTATTTGCAACAACCAAACGGAAGGATTATTAATGCCTTTGCAAAGGTAATGACAGGGCATAGAACCTGCACTCCATCTCCCTTCCAGCCATGGTCTCAGCCTCTAGGCTAGCCATGCTGGTGAAGCAGATAATGCCTGCACAGGGCTTCGCTGGTGACATTTGGGTCCCAGCCATGGAAGAATTGTGTGGCTCTGCCTAGTCTGACCTGCATGCAATGTAAAGAACCAACCGTGTCTCTGAAAAAAGAACTTTCGATCTAACAACACGAGGAAGATAAGCCCTTCAGACATTTATAAAACGGTACAAAGCGATGCTAGAAGAATTTGCAGCAGAGCAGATGTGCCTTGATTGGAGCCTGTTTCTCAGCCTTTCTGCTCAGAATGTGATTAGCACTTTGTACCCCACAGTCTCAGATGGGGTCAGTGAGCTTAGATGATACGATTATCTGAGTCCTTTACGGATTGTAATGGAATAGTAGACTTAAGGGCTCTCAGGGACCATTCGCCCTCATTTCTTTGTCAGTATTGTCAAACCATACTGGGCAAACCCCAGTGCCATCTCCCCATGGAGAATCAGTCCATGCATACAGACTCTGTAGTACCTACAATACAGTTCTGCTAATAATTTTCATTGTAGTACACTGGAAAACCCAATTGAAAGAAAATTTAACAACTTTTTTCATAGATTTGAACATATGGCCTCAGTTTTAATTCATTTTTATACTATGATATTGCTTTCCACGGGTGATGGTTAGGAATAATCTATCACATTTAAGTATTATAATTATATGTGCATTTATATGCAATTATGGTTATATGTATAATTGTCAAATGCTTACCACTTGCCAACTACACTTAAACCTAATCTTCAGAACACCCATCACTATTTTACATATAAGGAATTAAATCTGAGAGTGATTACTTTGCCTGAATTCATATATCTGGCAGGTAACAACACTGATGAAGTTCTTACTATGAACTAGGCACGGTGTAACTAGTCTTTATGTGTGTGTGTGGTGTATATGTGTATATATGTTCATGTGCAAGTGTGTGTGTGTGTGTGTGTGTGTGTGTGTGTGTGTGTGTGTGTGTG
>NW_026587216.1:42723202-42744623 GCF_907164565.1 Psammomys obesus | reverse complement strand
TGTGTGTGTGTGTGTGTGTGTGTGTGTGTGTGTGTGTGTGTGTGTGTAGGCCAGAGGTCAATCTTGGGTATCTCAATCTACTGTTTTCTACCTTGTTTTCCAGGTAAGTTCTCTCACTGGAGCTGGGGCTCGCTGATTTTCCTGGCATGCCCTTGAGCATCAGGGATCTGTCTGTTTCCACCTCCGAGCTCTTGAATTTCAGATATGTGTCCCAGCACCTTTGTGTTTACCTGAATGGCAGTATCTGAACTCAGGTCTTCCTGCTGCCAGATCAATCACTTTATCAGCTGAGGCATACTGCTAGCCCCTACGTCAGATATCAGTTATCCGTTATCTCAATTAATGTCTGCAATTATTCTTCAGTATGGTGCTATTACAATCCTTTATGCAAAGAAAACCTTAATATTAGGAAAGTTGATTTTTCTCAAGTCCACGCTTTCACACCAAGAACTAGAAGTGGTAGACTTTTTATCGTAGGTTGTTGTTTTCATTCAGAAACTGCTGTTTACAAATTGGCTAGAACTGTAGTCTTGTTCTTATATATTCATTAAGATTATGTCCTCACATTTGGAATTGCACCTTAATCCCCTTAGAGGCCTTGTGGGCATTATGGCCATCATGACAAACCACAGCTTGGTGGTCTTTGAATTGTGAGCCACACACCACACACACACATACACACACACACACACACACACACACACACACACACACACAAACACCTGGCTTGCTGTCTCAGGAAGCTCATCTTTGTGGCTCAGTCAGTGTGGAAGGTAGAGTACTGTGCTCCTCAGAACTCAGGAAGCCATGAATGATATTAGCTTACATAAAAATGTCCCTAGGTGAGCATTACTAAACTACAGTCCTTGAGATGGGGTCATTAATATCTGGTTTCCCCAATATATGCCCTAAAGTCTTTAAGATTGGAAGAGAGATGGAAAGTTTAAAGACAAGGAAATATTGAAGTGAAAGAAAAGCAGGGAAGCAATTGGAGAAAAAGAAAGCAGGCTATGATCCAAGGGATGTGGGCAAGCCTCTGGAAATTAGGAAAAAGAAATGGATTATCCCTTGAGACTTCATTGAGAAAAGAAATCAGACTGGCAGTAATCAGGCTTTGCTCTAGTAGGACCCGTGTGGGACTTCTGGATTTGGGTAGTTTTCAGCTACTACAGTTGTGGCTATTTTTCAAAGCAGTGATAGAAAACTAACATAATCATTCCATTGTCAGGCCACTTAACTGATAACCTTAGCTGAGACCTCAGCCAACAGGCAGCTCTGCTTGCTAGAGCATGTGTGAGAATCCCTAACCTGAGACCTGTGGAGCGGCAGACTGACCATGCGCACAAACACACAAAAGTGAAGTTATTTCTTACTTTATTCCATGTAATGCTGAGATCAGAAAGATTTCACCTATAGAACTAACGTTTAGTTGCTGTATCTCCTGATCATAAAATATAATAAGTATTAACATATTGCTTCCACTATGGAGATCCTGAAGATTTAGCTCAAGTCAATGGGCTTGGCAGTATGTTTTTAAGTATGTTTTCCCACTGAGAAGTCTCACTGGAGCCTAAACATTTTTAATTTCATCAAAATATCGGACTATTTTTAAGAACAGAACACCAGAACATGACAAAGATGCTTTGAAAGGTATGCCAACTGACATAGACATGTCTTTGTGTTAAAAGAATTGATCAGGAAAACAGAAGAAAGCAGAGCAAAACAAAGTAAAAATGGGAGGGGTGCCAGAGAGATTGCTTAGTGGTTAAGATACATACTGCTTATGAGTAAGTACATACCATGGTGTCTTTCTGCCTCTGGGGTACCTCACTCAGGATGATCTTTTCTAGTTCCATCCTTTTGCCCGTAAATTTCATGATTTCCTTGCTTTTAATAGCTGAGTTGTATTCCATTGTGTAAATGTACCACATTTTCTTCATACATTCTTTAATTGAGGGATGTCTGGGTTGTTTCCAGTGTCTGGCTATTATGAATAAATTTGCTATGAACATAGTTGAGCAAAAGTCCTTGTATGGTGGAGGATCTTTTTCATATATTCCTAGGTGTGTTATAGCTGAGTTTTGAGTTAGAACTATTCACAGTTTTCTGAGAAAGCACCGGCTTAATATCTAAAGTGGTTATACCAGTTTGCATTTGTACTCACTTATAAGCAGGTATTAGCTGTATAGTACAGGCTACATATAGTACATGCTAACCATACTGCAATTTACTGACCCAAAGAAGCTAAGTAATATGGAGGCCCCAAAAGAGGATGCTCGGAGAAACAGACTAGTCAGGGGAAGTGGTTGAAGAGAGGGAACACTAAGGGCAATGAGGGTTGGGGAGCACGGGGAGGGAGTACAGGGGGAACGACAGAGGGCTTGCAGAGAGAGGAGAAACCATGGGTGGGAGCATCTTTTAGACAAGCTGGGGACCTGCAACAGAGGGGACCACTGGGAAAATATGGGGGTGTCTTTAGCAGAGTCCTCGGGTTGGTGGGGGCTCCTGGAGACTGGAGAGGCTACCCTCTAACCAAACAAGACTTCCGGTGGATGGACGGGAACAGCAACCTACCCATAAAAACTTCCACCCAGAATCTACCCTGCCTACAGGATGTGCAGGGAGAAGATAGAACAGAGATTGAGGAAATGTGCAACCAGCACCTAGCTCAACCTGAGACCCACTTCATGGGAGAGAGTCAACCCCTGATACTATTAAAGATGCTCTACTGTGTTAGCAGATGAGAGCCTAGCATGGCTGCCCTCTGAGAGGCTCCAGCCAGCAATGGATTGAAACAGTAATGGAGACTGAGATGCAGAGAGAATTTTTAAAAATGTACATACTGCTCTTGAAAAGAACCCAGTTTCCATTCCCACAGGCCAGGTGCCACAACTTGTAACTCCAGGTCCAATCCATTTGACACCCTCTGCTGGACCCGGCAGGCCCCTGAACTCATGTCCACACACACAGACACAGATAACTTAAAAATTAAATAAATCAACCATCGTTATAGATGTAAGCCAGTGGCTGAGTGTTTACCTATAGCCTTAAGGCCTCTCATTAGATGCCTAAGCACCAAAGGAAGAAAAGAAAACACAAGCAAACAAACAGGAGCCAGTCATGCTTTAAACTTTTGTTTTTGTGTTTTGGAAAGGAATTCTCTCTGCATGGTTCTCACGGTTCAAAGAATTAACAGAAAACATCAATTCCCTATTTTGAGCAAACAGAACACATAGGAGATTGGAGAACATCACCTAACAAATATAGAGATATACTATAACCATGAATTTAGTTTTGTAATTTTCAGATATGATGATGCTATACTTTTTGCATCTTATTTTTTGTTGCATTTTATCTCATTTTGCATCCTTCCAGACTTTATGTATGGTATCAACCTGAAACTTAGGCTTTCAGTTACTGTTTTAAGATTTATTTACATTGGTAGAAATAGGTCTATTTTATTCCTCATGGCTAATCTTTGCTCTCAATAATCAAGATTTATGTGGGTTTTTTCTTCTTGTTTTAGTTTTCTTCACATGCAGAAAAAGCTGCATTCCACATTTTTTATTAATTTTTTTAATTTTATATGAATTACAGTTTATTCACTTTGTATCCCAGCTGTAGTCCCTTTCCTCATTCCCTCCCAATCCCACTTTCTCTCCCTCTTCTCCTCCCTGCCCCTTTCCAAGTCCACTGATAAGGGAGGTCCTCCTCCCCTTGTATCTGACTATAGCTTATCAGGTCTCATCAGGACTGGCTGCATTTTCCTCCTCTGTGGCCTGGTAAGGCTGCTCTACCATCAGGGGTAGGTGATCAAAGAGTCAGCCACTGAGTTCATGTCAGAGACAACCCCTGCTCCCCTTACTAGGGAACTCACTTAGATAATGAGCCACTATGGGCTACATCTGGGCAGGGATTCGAGGTTTTATCCATGAATGGTCCTCGGTTGGAGTATCAGTCTCAAAAAAGACCCCTGTGCCCAGAAATTTTGGTTCTGTTGCTCTCTTTGTAGAGCTCCTGTCCTCTCCAGACCTTACTATCTCCCCCTTCTTTCATTAGATTCCCTTCACTCTGCCCAAAGTTTGGTTATGTGTCTCAGCATCTGCCTTGATACACTGCTGGGTAGAGTCTTTCAGAGGCCCTCTGTGGTAGGCTCCTGTCCTGTTCCCTGTTTTCTCCCTCTTCCAATGTCCATCTTGTTTGCCTTTCTCAGTGAGGATTGGTCATCTTACTCAGGGTCCTCCTTCTTGCTTAGCTTCTTTAGGTGTACAGATTTTAGTATGTTTATCCTATATTACATGTCTAATATCCTGCATTCCACATTTGCTAGAATTCACTATATTATATTTTTAGGAGTTCAAGTTTGTAAGATAAAGCAAACACCTACTTTCAGATTTTTTAGATATTCTTAATTGTTCTCCCAAATATTTCATATCCCACTTTGTCTGTGTAACATTGGTTATTATTCTATATTTTCATCTGCTGATTGTAAACATTTAATGTTTTGCAAGCTTCATTAATCTAAAATTTTGTCTAATTTTTGTTTTCTCAGATTGTGAGATACCTTTCATATAAGCAAACCTTTCATGTACACAACTTTCCTTTCATGAATTGTAGAACAATATTTGTTTTAAGAACGCTTGTGCATTTTCATTGTAGAGAGTGATGAGTTTTATAATGTCAGCTTCTTTCAGGGATTTATTTTGATGGTACTCGCCTCCATCTCCCTCTTTTCTCTTTCTTCTTCCTGTTACTATCCTTCCTTCTCTTGGTCTCCTCCTACTTTGTGGTGTGTTTGCTGTATGTGTGTGTCCACATGCACACATTGCGTGTGTGAGCATATGTGTGCGTGTGTGTGCCTATGTGGCTTGAAGGATCAATATACTTGCTAGAATCCACAAATCAGAGAAAAATGGGAAATATTTTTGTCCACCTTTGCTCTGTTTAACTCAGTACAGTGATCTCCTGCTGCATCCATTTTCAGTAAAAGAACATAATTTCATTTTTCTTTATTGTTGAGCAACTCCATGTATTTATTATTCATTTTCTTTATCTACCCATTTGCTGAGAGACACCCAGATGACAACAGCCAAATTCAGGAAAATGTTTTTTCCACTCTCTGTGAACATATTGGGCTTAAACCTTCTAGTTTTCTATTGTCTTTGTGTATCCTCACTGACATGCAGATATTCCTTGAAAATTCTGGATAATAATTTGTTTTGTGGTATTCATTACGGAAACCCCTCCCCGTTGTTGATGTAGCCATATCTTTGTGGTACCTTTTTGAGTAACACTGGTTTATGTTTGAATATAGTCCAAAAATAAATATTTTCTTCAATGAGGAATGCATTTGTCAAGTATTTGCAGTATCTTGAGGTTATAAATAGAATTTTTAAATTTTTTTTCTAAGATTTATAGTTGTTTCATCAACCTGGACTTCACCTTATAACAGTAGATGGTGTGAAGTCAGGAGTTACATGTGATTTTGCTTTTATATGAACAGAAATAATTTCTCAGCAGCATCGTCATCCCATCTCCTTCACTTTGGTTGCTCATTTTTCAGGCTTCCTTTTTGTATATTTGACTTGGAATCACATTGTAACATCTCTACAATTTAATGCATGTTACTGTCTCTGTCCACCCATAATCTCCCTTTTCTGCTCTGCTGACTCACAGCTATTCAGTTTTGTGCTTGCTCCTATTTAGGTATCACCCCTTTAGGAGACGGCTCTCACATTTCGTCCTGCTTCTCCACATCGGTTACAATGTTAGCTGCAACATGGATTACACCAGAGAAATTTATGTGGAGACAGATATTTTTTCAGTGCCACACCTTTTAGCTTTTACAGAGCTAAACACATCATCTTACCATTTTGTACTATTAATTGTCTTGTAGCTATTTCATTAGATTATCTATAGGAATAAATTAATGAGTGAATCTTCAAAACAGAACAGCTTGAGTGACAATTGGTAGATCTGAATAATTCATCTTCCTAACTCTCATTTTTTTTTACCCCTTGTTTTGCTGACTTTATGTAGAAATAGTGCCATAGTCAGTATAGATAGTATTTTCCAAAATTACTATTTATGTCTGTAATTTATATGATACTATTTTATTTGTTAAAAACATTTCATGTCTGTTTTTTTTTTTTTTCAGTTTGAAACAGACAATATCTGGAAATTAAGTTAGCAAGAAACCTCACATATCTGGTGACCCAATCTCAACCCAAATTCCCCAAAGCTGTGAAGCAGAGACAGAGGCAAGGCCTACGCTCTAAATAACTGCTGTTTATTATGTGTTGTTAGAAACCTATAAGTCAAACCAGAGGCTGTAAATTCAACCAATTTTACTTCAGTATTTTTGTGTATTTTATGGCCTTCTGTTATAAGTAAGAGTTCCATAAATAGTTCTTGAATATTTTCACGATAATAAACATGTGTTTCATAGCATGCTTTGCTCCTGAGAGGGTTCTATAACCGTGCAGCGGGGAAAAGTATACCCTATTTCTGAACATCATCTCCATCAATGTCCACACATCACAGAAGCATGCTGGAGATGAGCATCATTGCCATGGTCTTAGAGTGGTCGTAGCCACTAGTCAGCAATATTATTAGAAGATTATTTGGACCATCCATCCTCAGTGTTGCTTTCACTCAGTGACCCTTCCAATAATGAGTACTGTTCACCTATGACATGTCTCAAATTTCACCCCCCCCAACTGTCAATTTCAAATAACCAAAAATATTGGAAACAAAACAAAACATGCAAACAAACCAACACATCCAAACAAGCCACATAATGAGCATGATCTTTGGAATTTCATGTTTAGCCAATTACTTAGGATATAAAAATTCTTTACCCTGAATTGTGGAGACTTGGGTTTGCAGGACCCAGGACTGTAAGTCATTCATAGTAATCTCAGTGAGCCAAAGGAGTCTGATTACGGTCAAGTCTCCATTTATCTCCCACAGCATTTCTGTGGGAGGTAAAGTTCTGCCTTGAGTTCCTCTAATTGGCATAAGGAAAGGACAACCGCTTCCAGGATTTTGCCCAAGATTCCATGCCATGTGAGCCATCTTTAGCACCCTCACTTTGATCTTATGCTATCTCTTGCTTATCCCTAGAAATACGCTCTTAGCCCTGGCTTTCTGTAGTTCCTAACAGTTCCTAACCTCAGTTGTCCTTCCTGAACTGATGTCCCCAGCTTAGTATTCTTCTCTCACGAATTTCTGAATACACCTTGCTGGAGTTTCTAAGACTTGTTCCAATCACAGCCCAACACATTTCTAATTTCTTCCTGATTGCAGCCTTAGAGTTCTGAATTTTCTCGCTTTCCTCTTGTTCCCTTTCCTTGTGAAAAGCCTGTTTTATCTCAAATTGGTATTTTAAGTCCCAGATTTACATTTAAGGAGCATAAATAACTCTTATCTACAACCCCTGTCAGGCTCTTCCTCCCTTTAGAGTTCAGCTTCTTTGTTTGCCAAGTGAGGTGGATGGAAGGGATCTGTAAATTCTCTTTCAGCATAAACATCAGGGCTCTGCAGACAGAAGACACTGTCCTGTTTGGTATGTGTGGGTTCACTGGGGTTACTTACCACAGAGCAGGTTTGCTGCATTACATAGTTTGTCTTGAGCACTTTGACCCTCCACACATTAAATGATCAGCTGGGTCATAAAAGGAAGAGGCAGCTAGACAGAGTGCCATGGGGTACCTCTTTCTGGGCACACCACCAGGCTTGCTTAGGAGGACTGGAAGCAGTAAGAGCATGGGCAAGTGTTCAGTGTGAACTGACATTTAGCCTCCTCAGACAAGTCTCTTTGTGAGGCTCCACACATAATGACTGAAGGGAACTTGGCCAGTATTAAGGAATTCCCAGAGTAGGTTAATGGATAAGGAAAAAAAAAAATTAAAATTCAGCATTCAAACAAAGCCTAAACAAAAGACAGCAGAAAATAAAGAGGTGAGCTTGTTGTTGTTTGTTTGAGCTCAAGTAAGAATATTTGCTCAGATTTTGAGCTGGAGGTCAGCTAGGCAGGAAGATAGGCAACTACCATGTAGAGGTGGATTGATTTATCCATACAGAAGGAGGCATGAGTACAAAATCCTTAGACTTTCTAATCCCTAACATGAGAACCTCCTAAATCATAATCTCTGAATCCCATAAACACAGATAATAACAATGCTAAGACATCTGTTAGGCTACCTCTCATTAGATTGCAGGTTCATTGATAAATCTTTGATATCAGGTACAGGGAATAAAACTATATTCCCTCCATTCCACATGGCAGACAATGTATCAACCATCACATGTCAGCTTCAGACAACAGCTCTTTCTAAACGAGAAGAATACTTGCAAAGGACTTCCTATTTCTTGAAGAAAAAAAACATGTAAATTTTATGTATTCTGAAAGTTAATTTTATTGAACTTTCTCTCTCTCTCTCTCTCTCTCTCTCTCTCTGTGTGTGTGTGTGTGTGTGTGTGTGTGTGTGTGTGTGTGTGTGATTTTTGAGACAAGGCTGGCCTTTTCTCTGGAGCAAGCATCTTGCCTCAGCCTCCAAATGCTGCAATTATACATGTGAACTACCTCATTCTGCAACTCTTACTCGTTTATTTGCTTACTTAGTTTTCATTTTAGATGCATATGGGCTACAAGGCTTTCTGGGAAACAAAAGACAAATGCTCAGGTTGATACACTTTTAAAGATAACTCCACAATAAAAAAAAATATCTGTACAAGTAAGTAGCTATTGTTGCTATATCCAGGTTTTAGAGGTCTGAAATGATGGAAAAAGTTGAAACTGGTCACACAAAGCAAGGCATAAGACTGGAGTTTAAACTAGGCTCACTGACTTAGAGTGTGTTGTTAACTTTTCTCCCAGCATTCTTCCCCAGATGGTGAGAAGGGTGTATTCCTTGCACATTTGTAACTTGTAAGTACTTAGTAAATTAATGACAAGAACGTGACATAATGAGTCTCTTGGCAGTTGCTAGGTGACCGCCTGGCATCGCCCTCCCTTCTCACTGCCAATTCCAACTTTATCCTCTGAAACTAGATCATTTTCTTTCTTTCTTCAGCAGTTTACTCTTCCTGATTTGTGTGAACAAGGATCACCTGAGATTCTGGCACAAGGACCCTTCTTGGACTCCTTGCCAACAGCAGTTATTACATAGTAAGTGAGTCCTCACCTCACGCTGATGACACTGTAAGGCACAGTGGGAGATAAAAGTTACTGAGGCATCATGGAAAGTTACACTGATGGAAATACTTCTTTTATATTACTTTGTGATGATTTCCTTTGGCTTCAAATCTTTAGGGGGGAAAAAGGATTTAGATGATTGAGCCTCAAGAGACTTTAGAAAATGAGTCCTACATCCAGTATGTTAACAGTTCATATGAAAAGAAGTAGTGCTGATTAAGACTTGACTAAATTAAAATACGCTAGACCTCTTCAGCATGGCTCAGGCAAAGGCCAAGGACAAAGCCAGCTCGTACTGGGTGCCTCTCTCTGTCAGAGTGAAAGAATGCCAGACTGCTTCCATTAGCCTCACACCCCCTCTCCTGCACCCCTCCCAGAGGAAAACGCCAGCTGATGGCACTTCCTGGTACGACAGGCAACTGATATCTTCAGTGTGCTTTAACTTTTGATGGTGACCACCAGTGCTGACCAGGGCTGCATTAACCAAGCCCAGCCCTCCCAAGAGAAATTCCTTTCATTCATCAACAGATAAGAAGTTATGGCAAGCCTCTCAGGGGAACAAAAGGAAAAACACATAGACACACACATACACACACATTCAATTGCCCTATAATACAGAAAAGCCCACAGGGGAAGGAGGCCCAGGAAGATTGCGGGGAGCTTTAAGGCGGCCACGGTAGACAGAGAGTCGGCTATCAGAATTAAACACGATGAAGTCCAGAGCCCCTTTCAGTCTCTACCTGCTTCTTCTCAGTGTCACCACGGGCCCAGCACTTGATACAAAACAGATCTCCAGAAGTATTCCAGTAACTCCCCAGGACCACCAGGGCAAAACAAAAACATTCAGGGCTTGACACTTACCAGGGCAACTTGCCAAGCTTATCACATGTGAAAAGATCTGCTAGGAGAGAGGCATCTTGTTCAGAGTCTGGGTGCTAAGTCTGAGAACCAAAGGGCATTTGTCCCTTCTGGGTAGCAGGCTAGAAGGGCAGGAGTAGCATTTCTCTATGAACTGCCAGGAAAGGAAATTACTGACTTTATTAAGGTAAAGGCTGGAGAAGTTAAACGTCTTTGGTGGTAGCAGTGGCAGGGAACTAGGAAAACAAACAAACAAAACTACCTGGGGACACTGGAATGGCCCCCTTACAAACATTGTCTCCCACACATTGTTCCTGTCAATCTCATCTTCAAATCTGGCTTTGAGGAAATTCTGACCGCAACCTAAAGCTTGCCTAGGGCTGGTTTTCTCTTCCTGTAACCCCTCTAGGATGCATACACGGTGGCACCCTCTCGTAGGCACCCTCAAACGCCTTCTTTGTACACACATGATCCCAAGCCTTGCATGGCTTTCCATGCAATCTCCAAAGCGTCCTCCTGAAACCTGTGCTGTCACCATCTTCATTTTCTAACTGAGGTAGAAAGAACTCCTCTGTAGCATGTGGCTGGTGCGCAATAGAGCTGGAATTTAACTTTGTGTCTTATGGAATCTTCAGACATTGAAACTTTAGGAGGAGTCCTCTCTTCCCGGAAGCTCTCCTCACAACTCAGGCTTCTCTGTTAGCTAAATAATCTTTTGGCCCACAAGCTTTTTTCATCCCATGAAGCCATCTTACATGCCTTTAGGTTGTCCATTTACCAAAAAAGACTTGTCTCAATATGTCTCAGTTTTGGTTACTGTTGCTGTGATGAAATCCCACAACCAAATGCAACCTGTGTGGAAAGGGTTTATTTCAGTCTTCCTTATTACAGTTCATCACTGAAGGCAGAAGGGCAGCAACTTTGAGGGCCTGATGCGGATGCTTACTGGCTGCCTTTTCCTGGCTTGCTCAGCCTGTTTTCTTATACACCAGCAAGGAGCAGCTCCACTCACAATGGTCTGGGCCCTTCCACATCGATCATTCATTAAGAAAATGTCCCCTCTTTCATAGGATTCTCAGCATTCTTCCCAGAGTTTGGTTAAGTCTCAGCATCTGCTTTGAAACACTGCTGGGTAGAGTCTTTCAGCCCTCTGTGGTAGGCTCCTGTCCTGTTTCCGGTTTTCTCCTTCTCCCAATGTCCATCCTGTTTGTATTTTCAAGTGAGGATTACTCATTTTACCCAGGGACCTTCTTCTTGCTTTGCTTCTTTAGTTGTACAGATTTTAATATGTTTATCCTATATTATAGGTCTAGTTTATGTTGAGGTTTTTGTTTAGTTTAATGCAGAGTGATAAATATGTATCTATTTACGTTTTTCTACATGTAGATATCCAGTTAGACCTGCACCATTTGTTGAAGGTGTCATCTCTTTTCTTTTGCATGGTTATGGCATGTTTGTCAAAAATCAGGTGTCTATACAATGACTTTGGAAATCAATCTCGAGCTTTCTCAGACAATTAGGAGTAGTGCTACCTCAAGATCCAGCCATACTACTCCTAGGCATATATTCAAAAGATGCTCAAGTAAAGAAAAAGGACATTTGCTCAACCATGTTTTTAGCAGCTTTATTCATAATAGCCAGAATCTGGAAACAACCCAGATGTCCCTCAATTGAGGGACACAGAAATTGTGGATACAGAAATTGTGGTACATTTACACAATGGAATACTACTCAACAATTAAAAACAAGGAAATCATGAAATTTGCAGGCAAATGGTTAGAATTAGAAAAGATCATCCTGAGTGAGGAAACCCAGAAGCAGAAAGACACACTTGGTATATACTCACTTATAATTCAATATTAGACATAAAATATAAGATAATCATACTAAAATCTGTACATCTAAAGAAGCTAATCAAGAAGCTTCTTACCCTGGGTAAGATGATCATCCTCACTCAGAAAGACAAACGAGATGGACATCGGAAGAGTGAGAAAACAGGGAACAGAACAGGAGCCTACCACGGAGGGCCTCTGAAAGACTCTAACCAGCAGGGTATTAAAGCAGATGCTGAGACTCTTAACCAAACTTTAGGCAGAGTGCAGGGAATCTTATGAAAGAAGGGGGAAATAGAAAGACCTGGAGGGAAGCAGAGTTCCACACAAAGAGCAACAGAACCAAAAAAATCTGGGCCCAGGGGTCTTTTCTGACACTGATATTCCAATCAAGGAGCATCTATGGAGATGGCCTAGAAACCCCTGCACAGATGTAGTCCATGGCAGTTCAGTCTTCAAGTGGTTTCCCTAGTAAGGGGAACAGGGGCTGTCTCTGACATGAACATGGCTGACTCTTTGCTCACCTCCTCCTCAGGGGGAAGCAGCCTTACCATGCCACAGAGGAAGACAATGCAGCCAGTCCTGATGAGACCTGATAGGCTAGGGTCAGATGGAACTGGAGGAGGACTACCCCTATCAGTGGATTGGGATAGGAGCATGGAGAAGAAGAGTGAGGGAGGGTGGGATTGGGAGGGAAGGAGGGAGGCTATAGCTGGGATACATAGTAAATAAATTGTAATGAAAATAAATACTATATCTATAATTGGATATAGATATGTATATATATATCCAACTATATCCAACTATATATATATAGTTGGATATATATAACTATATATGTATATATATATATAGTTGGATATATATAACTATATATATATAGTATATATATATATATATATATATAAATATATATATATATATATATAACTATCTAACAAACCTTAGTACCTGGCATGAGAAACTTTCATTCAGATTGTTATTTGGGATAGTTCAAGTGACTTCCAAAACAAATACATGTTATTGCTGTTGCCCTTGGCTAACTCC
This sequence comes from Psammomys obesus, assembly GCF_907164565.1. Lineage (NCBI taxonomy): Eukaryota > Metazoa > Chordata > Mammalia > Rodentia > Muridae > Psammomys > Psammomys obesus. The sequence goes on along the minus strand of NW_026587216.1, from coordinate 42,731,687 downwards.
CAGAGATTGAAAATAAATCCCTACTGCTGAGGATACTATGTACTTCAGATGTAGAAAAGATTTCTAAGATTCCAGTTGGATCTAACCTAAAATCCTCTTTGGTCCTTCAACATACCGGTTTTGGAGTTATCAATTCAGTGTACTGAGCAATACCAAACCCTGAAGGCAATAAACTACAACAACAACAACAACACAAACATTAACAGGATGACACTGGTAGGCATGTAGGCATGTATTTGATTCCTGTACATTAAATACACCTGGCATGCCATGCTGGTCCCTAGATAGGCAAGATGAAGGTTCTTCCCTGGGATAACATTAACTCTGAGTAGGAAAGACCGCTAGAAAGGCAAGGTTTAAAATAGATGATTCCTCTTCAGATAGGAAGGGTGACAGACAGGAGCAGCTCACACTGTGACCAAGATCATGAACAACTTTCTCTGACCAGCAATTTCTAAGTTCAGGTGTAGGGTGTATGAATTAAGTTAATAACAACCACCACTACCTGACTCAGAATAAAGCTCTGTGTGGCAATCAGAGCATGTTTTCTAGGGAATGGACTTGTGAGAAAAGATGGCATAGTATATCTGCTCATCATGAGATCTTGAAGGTGAGGGGACAGCGTTTTCTTCGCGTTTGGTTGGCTGTTGCTGTGTTTTGCGTTAAGAATGGAGGGAAGCTTGTCACCTTTACAGTAGTGTTCTGTACAGCTCTTTGAAAAAAATATTGAAGTCGGTGTTTATTTTGGAGCTAATGTTTTGATTCTTGTGTTTGTGCTTTCTGGTTCTTTGGTGCCTTGGACAGAAGGTCATGGCATTCCTCCTTGGATGTTCTATCTCTAACGTTTTGACATGGAAACCTCTCCTTAGAACTGACGATCTTAAGGGCTTAGGGCACTACAAAGTCCATAAGCTACTAAGAGTGCCTTTGGCAACAATGGAAACCATAATTTCCATTTCAATATTTACTTTGTAACTTTTATGTTTGCATCTATTTTTGCCACACCACTGTGAATAATGAAAAATTACCCAATTTGGGGACACATAATTGTCCCCAAATCAACATTACCAAGAAAACTAAGGCAGTGGCTTTTTGTTGTACTGCTCTTTTTCAGACATTTCAGTTGATCCCTTTTTTCACAGCTTCATGTCATTTGAAAAGAATTTATTGTAGAAATCTCGTTTGAATATTAACTATTTTTTTCCATAGCATTAATTAGGAGAGTGAATAATTGGAAAGATATACTTCTTCTAAACAAACGACCTATGCATGTTTGGAGATTTTTGAACTTTATTGTACATATTATATGTGAAAGTTTGTATTACTTTCAAGATTTGGTGCCATCCTTAATGGGTCCTTTCTTTTTTTTTTTTTCTGGAAGAACTTTGTTTTAATAATTCTAAAGTCGCTCCTTTTTATAGTATTCTTGCTCAAAATCAATGGGCATTTAAGTGTTTGCTCAGTGTCCATAATTGACAAGAGGGTCCTTCTTTCTTACAAGAACAATATTGTATGAAGAATACTTAGCATTTATTTTAGAAATGTCACATGCATTTTTTTCAGAAGTTGAGAAATTTGGACTGGAGTTTGGCTGAGTTCTTAGATTGTTTTGCACTTCCACCTATATGGAGGAAAATGATTCTAAGTTATAACAAGAGATCATTGAGTTAGCAGTAAAGAAGAACTTTGTACTTCAGGCTGATTAAACACTGGTGCAAATTAGCAGGGGAGCTTATGGAAGTGCCATCTGTGGAGATATTTCAAAAATAGAATTGACAATTTTCTTCTTTGGATGATTTAGGAAATGCCCCCCTCTGGCAAAGTGATGGACCAAATGGGCTCTTGAAATCATTGTGGGTTCTCTGCTCCCAAGACTCTTCCTCTACAGCTCTTCAAAGAATTCATTTTCTAAGTGAAATGTAGACCAAAATTTCTTTAGCAAAGTTGGTGATGGGGCATGAGTCTGTACATCTCTTTCCGTCCATGATGTGACATAGAAGAGCTCAAAGGAAACGTTTTAAATATTATCATTTCCTGATCAGGAAATGTTTGCCTATGTCAATAAATAGGACTGCTTCAGACTTAGCGGGAGTCTGCCAGCTTTGTGCCTGCTCATTCTCTACTTTCTCTGCCAAACTTCAAATTCCTCTCTCTGTGTCTCTCTCCCTCTCTCTCTCTCTGTCTGTCTTTGTCTTTCTTCCTCCCCCTCTCTTTCCCTTTCCCTACCTCCCCTCCTCTCTCCATTATTCCCCTCCCCTCCCCTCTCCTCTTTTCCCCTCAGCATCCCTCCTTCTTTCCCTCACTCCTGTGTCATTTGCTCTTGTCTCTCAGGCCTATCCTACACTGTCCTGATGCTTCTCTTTTTGGACAACTTGAAAATCTGTTTCTACAACCACGATGACTATTTCTCTGTTTCTATAACTCTGTTGTGTGCATTCACCTGAGAAATACTCAACATGCTTAGAGCTGGTAAATGATACTTTTAAAGGTTACATTTTTACCCCATGACCATGGCTCCTGTTACAGGTTTCTCATCTCCTTTCTTCACCCATCCCTCTGGGCCTTGTTATCTTATGTAGCAGGTTCTTTCCGTGACAGTACTTCCTCCTGCCTAGGCACAGAAAATCAGACCAGACACTCCTAACTGGTATGAGGCTTAGGTTCTGTGCGAGTCTAGTTGTATTTCTAACTCTACAGTCCTTCTGCTTTGAATAATCTTCACATTTGACTGCAAAATCGTGCAGCTACACACTGTGATACACACCTCTACCCTTAGTTTCATCTTAGAAACTCACACAACTCAACTCACCTATCCCTTGGCCAATAGTACTTGTAGCAGTCTTCAGTGACCATGGAAAGGTACATAGGCTAAAGGGTACATCACTGATCATGTGACTTTAATGACTGACCAAATGTTTCAGTGACTCAGTTTCCTCAGATATCAAAGTAAGGGTTTTAAGCGATACTACCACACTGTACTGAAGATAAAAACAGTCAGCTATATACTGTGTAAAAATGAAACAGCATTTAGATTGAGCTAAAAGAGCTTATGGTTAAATAATAAATAGTATACATTAAATACACAATCAAATAATTATTATACTCTTTAAATATCATCATCTCCACAACCAGCTTTCCTTTTTAGCATGTTCTGTCCTGCCCAGCATTGTTCTAAAGTAAATGAATCATTCATCAGTAAGTATATTGTGGAAACTCTCAAAATAATTATGCAGAACAAGGTCATTTAGATTCATTGACCTTTCTCCTTGCCAGGCAGGACAATTCCCTATAGTATTTTCTTGAATATTTCATTAGTTTACTTTTTAATGACTGGAGCTACTTAGCTTCCATCACACCCCATGAAAGTACATCTTACGATGTACTAGACATTAATTTCTGGGAATTTCTTTGTTTGAGATTTACTTTTCCTTTAAGTACTTGCACAAACCTCATACCTCATCATTTCATTATACAGAAGACTACCATTGTGCAGCTCTTGCACTTAGTATTTATAGCTAGTTATCTCATTGTTTCTAGTTTTTTCCCTCTAACATGTCATAACAAGTGCAGTTACTCCTTATTCTTTCAAGATATTAGTCCTAAGTAGCCAAATCTTAGCGATCTCTGAATCTATTTGTCTCTTCAAATTGCCTCCCATTTATTTAAAGTTTTGTAGAAGACTTCAGATAGTTAAATATCACTCTATCTGGTGTAATGATGAAGACAATAAAGGCAATAAAACCAAAACAAGAATTAAGAGATGGAGAATATGAAGATAATGAGGCCTTCATGAGTCTAGTACCGTATAGCATTAGAAACACCATGTACCTCAATTAGAGTGAAATTAACATCTTACATGGAGATCAGGCTCTAAAATCAATATGTAAAATGAAGATTGCCTACAGTTAAAATTACTCTTAAAAATATCTCAGGAAGCACCACATGCAATACCAACATACCGTTTCTCAGTAAGTCCAAAGATTTCTTTTTTGTTCTGTGATTGGAACAGAATCTCTGTTTCTTTGGTTGAGCTCCAGACGAAGCAGTTGGCTTGCATTTGAGGGACCATGCTGCATGAAAAATGAGTATCTTTAAGCACTAGGATCACTCTCCTGCACCATCAGGTGCCCATGTTATGAAGAACAGCAGCGGGGAGACAGAGGCTGAGCACAAACATCCTCTTCTGTCACCGGCACCCTGGAAAGTGTGCTCAGGCACTAGACGGCTGTGTGGAACGGGCTGTGCTATTTTACATCTCCTTTTTCAGGTCTCTCAGCCTCGCTGTTTTCCTCTCCTTGGCTACCCCATATTGTCTTTCTCTTTGTGAAGAACAGGGATTGGCATCAAGGAGAATATGTTTAAGTCAAGAAAAACTCATAATATCTGCCACTCTGCCCCTTCTGAGTGTCTCTGCAGTAGGAAGAGAGAGATAGGGGTTCTCTCATTGACTTAAGTGGTTGTTCTGTATGTCTGACAAGCCTCACTCAGAAGGAAATTTGGCCTCAAGTGTTCACATTTCCACATCCCTTATTTTATTAGTGCATAGAACTGCATATATCTTTAAAGCATCATTTATTGTACTTTCTTTGTTTACACTTAAATAACATACTTATTTATATTATATTTATGATTCAAATAACTTTTGTCAATTTATTCAAATGCTTAATTGAAAAAAAAAACAAGTACCCTATAAAGTATACCTCAGCACTAAAGTAGTTGGTAAATTAAAATTCTGTTCTTGACAAGGATTGAATATCTTATACTTTTATAGATGAAATAGCAATTGAATTTTACTTCAGAAAATGTTGTGAAACCTAAGAAAAAGTGACTAATAGAACAAAACCTTTAATATTGAGATAAAAAATATTTAAGCCAAAAAGAGAGAATAAAGCCACATTCATACATATAATATGCCAGGCTTGTGTTCATTATGACATCATTTATAGCCTATTAGGAAGTTCTCTTGGTTTTCGGCTCTCTGACTCCATTTCACAATAATTGGTATCGATAGCATTTTACTGTTGCTGTACCCTGCCAGCACCGAGACTGTTGGATTCTGATACAGAAAATGCAATGCTTTAACAAGGCAGGCACAGTTTTATATTATTTTTTTATGCTATGTTACCTGGCAGGCAATCACAGATCTGCACTTTAACACTGTTTTCCAAGAATAACAATCATAAAATGTTTAGTTTGGCCATTGTACGGTCTATGACTGACCACCTGTTAGGATGAAAATGAAGCATGTCTTTGAACTGAAGATTTGCGATGAATCACACCAGGCTTTATGGCAGGGAATGCCATATTCTATTGGCTGCAGTAGAAAATTCTAGAAATGAGCATAATTAGATAACAAGACATGGATGTTAGCAATCTTTTGACTCTTCTTAACCCACGAACCCCCCAAATGCTACCAACAGGAATGGACTGCTCTGACAGTCAGAGCATCTGAGTTAGGATGTCTATGGGCTGATCTTAAACTGGTTATTAAGATTCCTGATGAGGATTAAGAAAACTTTTCAGGGGTCAGGTGACCAAAGTAGCATTTAATAATGAGGCATAGCCTCATGTTTATGAGCTTGTTTCCTGCACATCTGGAACAATTGCTAGCCTTGACACCTCAGTTTTCTCATCTGCAAATGGAATGCAAATATTATCAGAGCTGACTGGAAGAATATTGTAAATCAGTATGTTCTTAAACTACAACAAATTCTCAAGGAATATAACTATTATTAGCGTTATTGCTAAGCTACATGAATGCAGAGAGTAAGATGTGACTGTCAATTTGTGTGCTTGTATGTGTGCATGCATAGTATGGAAGTTCATGAAGTATACATATGCCCATGTATTGAGGCCAGGGTTTAATAGCAAGTGTTTTCTCCACAGTAATCTAAACACTCTCCACTTTTTCTTTTCAAATAAGGTTTCTCACTGACTCCAGCCTTCACTGATTGGCTACAGAGGTTGGGCAATGAGCTCTGGGGATATGGCTGTCTCTGAGTACCCTCCATCCCAGCTATGGTTACAGATACCAGCACCATGCTAGGCTTCTTTTTACATGGGTGTTAGGGATCTGAAGTCAAGTTCTCATGCTTGCACGGCAGGTAAATAATTGGGTGAGCATTTCCCCAACCCTGTTTGTTCAACAAACATCGAGGGCTCAGTGACAATTTTCTAGGTGCAGGATAAGACTTTTTAAATATAAGCTTGTTCTCTCTCTGACTCTTGGCCATAATCCCTCATCTCAACTGACACTTTATTGAAGCAGCAGAAGGGTACATAAGATGGGATGCAAAGTGAGGATGCAATATTATGAAATAATAGCACTTGTGCCCAGAACATTTTTTTTACTTTATTTTACTACATATATCAACATATATGTGAGGTATTTATCATACTGCTGATATGACTTTCACTAGCATATCTGAGTTTTTGAATGATAAATCTGGGCCTTGCAACTAAATTTGCACAGACAAGTATGTTCTTTTATCCACAGCAATCAGTAGAAAATGCCCAAGGTCTTCTAATGATGGCAATGTTGTACTGTAAACTTCTACTGTTGTAGTATATGAAAATAGAGGAAAGATCAAGGTTTTGGTCATTTCTGTGCCACTCAAATGATCATCTTTGTGTCCAGCATGAAAGCTGAAAGCTAGTGTTTCATATCAAAGTTCTCTGGTGCTCTTCCATAATTATGCATTTATTAACATTTATGGAACTAGTACCCCTTATTGTTGATGTGATCAAAATGAAAGGGTTAATGAATTAAACCACCTTTGCTAAAAATGATCTCTGAAGACGCTGTATGTGGTAATTCTAATGAGCCAATTTACAGTAAATGTACTTATAAAGATCATGAGAGAAACAACGAAAATTAAAGTCAAAGTAAAATTAGTAACAAAAAAAAAAAAAAAAGGAAAAGCTGAGTTGGCCCATCTCAGATATTACATTTTAAACCCATACATTGTTTTTCACCAAAGATGTCACAACTATCTAGCAGTGGATTCCCACTCAAAAATATCTACAGATGAACTGATGCAAATGTTACCAAGGCAAAATGAAGACACTGGATCATTAGCAAGTCTGCAGAGAATCTTTATGGTAAAATTTTAATCAGCAATAAAAGCCCCAAACTCCTGATTTACCACCCGCTATTCAGAATTAAAGCAGGAGTGATTGTTCTCCTATTCCTTGGCATGCAGACATCTAAACAGATCAGTATTAGCTACTCTTCTCAATGTGTTCACACACCTGATAATAGGAACCCAAAGAAAGAGGGTTTCTTTTGGCTTACATTCCATAGTTCATCACTGAGGGAAGATGAGATTAGCAACTTACACTGTGTCTCTGGACAGCTAAATGCTAGTGATCACCTTGCTTTCTCCTTGTATTCATTTCAGAGCTCCAGCCATTGAAATGATGGGAACTGTAAGTAGAGTGATACTTTTTTTTCCTCTTAGATTAAAGATTTCTAGAAATACTGCTTTCTAGAAAAATAGTTTCTCTCTTACTCCAGTCAAGTTATCAATAAAGAGTGAACATCCCAGCTTGGAGCTCATTGGGTTAAAACCCAAACACAGTATTTGAAAACATACTCTTCCCTGGCCCCTAAACTATTCTCATCAGACAATGCAAATACTCCATCTCTAAAAGATCCAAGGTCTTTAATATGTCTGTGTTCAGAAGTTCAAAGTCTCATCTGTTGTTCAAGGCAGTCTCCTAAGTGTCAGTTTAAATAAATAGAAAACTGTATCGTTCCAGTATATAATAGCACATAAGAAATATATCTGTTCCAAAAACAAACACAAACAAAACAGAGGTGAATAAAGCATAGCACCTAACACAGCAAACGCGGCTCCCTGAAGCTCTTCATCTGGCATCTGTGGCACATGGATCCAAAGGACTTGGGAATTCCCATACATTTGTCCATTCAGAGCTGTATTAGTTACTTTTTCTATTTGCTGTGATCAACTGCCTGGCATAAGTAATTTAAAGGAGGGAGAGTATATTTGGCATACAGGTTGAGAAGGCAGAGTTCACTGAAGCATGGTACTTAGCCTATCTCTTGGGCCTGCTCTTCTCTCTGACTTCAGTTTTATTCAGTTGACATACATTGTCCTGGGATCTCCAACACCCTGGGGTTTCCATTGCAATTCAGACTTCAAATCTTCACTGAAAGAGGGCTTCCTTATAGGTACTCTGACTTTTCTACATGTTGCTGGGTTTTAGCATCTCTCTGAAACCTGGCACAGGACTTTAGGGCCTCCTCAATCATGTGTATGTTCAATGCATGCAAAACCAGTACCAGATGGACAATATTATCTAGTTCTGCTCCAAACTTGAATTGTAGTCTGGCTCCCTGAGACCATGCTTACACTGGTCTCTGTATGCCTACCTGGAAAATACTCTTTTAGGTTCCTTCCTTTCTTCCTTCCTTCCTTCCTTCCTTCCTTCCTTCCTTCCTTCCTTCCTTCCTTCCTTCCTT
>NW_026587216.1:42698886-42723192 GCF_907164565.1 Psammomys obesus | reverse complement strand
CTTCCTTCCTTCCTTCCTTCCTTCCTTCCTTCCTTCCTTCCTTCCTTTCTTTCTTTCTTTCTTTCTTTCTTTCTTTCTTTCTTTCTTTCTCTTTTCTTTTCCTTTTTTTTTGAATTTTTTAAAGACAGGGTTTCTTTGTGTAGGTTTCGCCTCTAATTCACAGAGATCCACCTGTCACCACCTGCCCAACTGAACCCAGCTTAGGTTGCTATTTTCAAGCATGAAATTCCTTCAGCTGTATTGACAATTTAGGCTCTTTCTTTTCAAATGAACTTGCGTTTTCACAAAATGGCACCTTTGGTGGATGGGCTCTTACCTTCACAGTATTTTTCCTATCATCCTAATGTGGTTTCTCTGTAATGGTATTAATATCTTTAAAATTTACATCTGCTTTCTCAGCAAACTTGTCTACAGCCTTAAATTCATTTCTTTTCCTGCTAAACAGTATATTTTCCTACCTTTTGCTCTATGTGTTGCTCTCTCTTACTGTAGACCTTGTTGAGAGCAGAGAACAGAGATTCTGACAGAGCCTGAATACTGACCTGTCTCAAAATTTCCTCTGCAAAGCAGATGAGTCTTTTATTGTTGAGTTCACCTCCATTCAAGCTCTCAGAACATGAGCAGAGTGCAGCCATACTCCGTTCAGATTTCTTTGTCGCTTACCAGCTCCCGGGAGAGTCCTTGCTGTCCCTGGAAGCTAACAATCCAGACCTTTACCGTGCACGTCATTGACAGCAGCTCCACAAGCCTGGCATGCATCATTCTCAGGCTCCCCTATTCAAAAGGCTGACCTTTGCCACCAGAAAACCAGTTTGGAAGACCTAAAAGAACACACGGCCAGGTTTATCAGAGCATCCATCCCATCCTCGCTAGCAACTTTTGACATTGCTTCCTTGTTATTGTAAGCAACTACCCGGCAAAAGCAGCTTATAGGATGAGAGTTCATTTTCACTTACAGTTCCGAATGAGAAGGTACAGTTCACAACAGGGAAACGGAGGTGAATACTCACATTGTGTCAAGAGTTACAAGGAAATCAAACAAACAAACAAACAAAAGCAGAGAAAAGTGGATGCTGGAGATTCACTTGTTTCTTTCTATTTTTACTTAGTCTGGAACATGGGCTCATGGAATGGCCCTTGCCACGTTTAGGCTGGGTCTCTCTCTAGTTAAATACCCACTTATACATGCACACAGAGCTGTATTCTCGTGGCAATTTTTAATACAGCCAGATTTATACTGAATATTAGCATCGTGAGTTCCTTTTCAAAACACTACAATATTTCACTTACTGCATCTAGTAATGTATTTTGAATCATAAAGAGGCATAAAGCATGCAATGATTAGGGTGAAATTTCAAATATGAGGTTCCAACTGAAACACACAATCTTTCAGTTCAGGGAAAAGTTATGTCCATGTCAATCATCCTGGAGTCCTCTCTGTGGGCTGCGTTTAGGAAGGCATTAAACCCATCACTGGAGACAACCTTAGAGGGACACTTGAGACACCATTTTAAGATAATGCAAGGAAATGAAAGCCACAAAGAGGTAAGAAATCTCCATCTTCATGCTGTTTCTGGGAGGGCCTGGTATGAACAGATCAGCTAAGCTCCTGCCTGCCTTTTGCAGCACCTGAATCTAGAAAGTTGTCATTTAAATACTCCCAGACTGAAGGCCTGTCACTCAACTATGACAGGAAGAACAAATTCAGTCTGCAGAGGAATTCTTTGCCAATGAAGATTTTTTTTTTCCTTATAAAGGATAGTTCCTAAATGTTCATGATTTAACTTTCCTCTCTTCTTCCTACCTCTCATGAACAGACATTACATTCTATCCAATTGTTTATCCTTCCACAGTTTCTTGTCTTTCCTTTCCAGCAACAATTGATCAGGAACATTTCAGGCCTCATGAAGCTTTTTTGCTGTTGCTGCTATTCTTTCTTTGTTATTTCTGAAGGTTTGTTTTCATTGCTTCTGGTCCAGTCTTCTCTTAAAAATTTTCTAGAACCTTCTGAAAACACAACCATTTTCCTTCACTCTGTTGTGTGCTTGACCTATCTTAGAGGACTTAGCTGTTTCTTCAAAAGCGATTCATGATGAGGAAGGGATGGCAGCACGAGGGATCATGCCTGATGGTGCCTTGAACACAGAAGTCTCCTCTGTATGACAGGTGCTGTTATTTGGCAGCAGCAGAAATATTTTTCCCAGAGTAAAGTATTAGGTGGCCTGTGAGGCTGTGGCCTTCTTACTGTCTCTGTCGTGAGAGAACCCAGCCTATGCTTTATGCCTCAGCATTGTCAACAATGACATGTCTGGTTGCGATATTGTAAAATGAAGGGAAGATTTTGACTCTTAATTTCCTCTGCAGATGGTGTTCTATGCATTCTATAGCTGTAGAACAAGCTGTTCTAGAGGGTGCGCTGCATTCAGTGTTCCAAACAATGACGTGGAAGATTTGGATGTTCCCCTAAAGGGGAAGATTTTGACTATAGTTTTCTCTGCATATAGCAAGGCATGCTATATTATCAATGTGCAAATGCGTGAGTGATCTCAGTAAACATTCTTAATGTTTGCTTGAGACAAGCAAACCGAACCACATTAGGCAACCTTTGCAAATTTAGTCTGTTTTTCTTTTCTTGTGGGAACTGATGGGAATTACAGACCCTCTCTCTAAGTTGTACAGCGAGAAGTCAGTGACTGGCACGCTCTCTGGTAGCTAACAGAGCGTTTTGAGAGCTGGTAGAGGTCCTGTGGTTGACTGGATAAACAAAGTCACTGGTCTTTGTTCTTCAGCAACTGCAGATACAGTGAGGCAGGCCCTGCAGCTCATAGTGAAAAAGGGGAGGGAAGAGAGTGCTGATGGGAGGAATGGAGACAGAAATTGAAGACAAGACAAAATAAAACATATTATAAAAATGCAAACTATCAACGGAAGTCATTTAGGAATAAAAACATGCAATGGTTCTCCTCTCCCACTGACACAGCTGGTAGCTTCGTCTATTTTAGGGCTCAGCCAGTAGGCATTACCGCACAGAACTACTCCAGAATTCTCAGTATGGTTTAGCATCGACCGATTGCTTCTGGTAAAGCTTAAGAATCTTCCCAGGAATCAGTAGGTCAGAATATTTAATCTACCCGAAGGTAAAGAAAAACAACATAGAAGAGGCCGAATTCTGGAGATTAGTAAACATTAAAATAATACCAAGTGATTGTAGCATAGCTTTGAAGAACATGCCACCCTGAGTTGATTAAAAATTAACTTGATGGGTGTCTGGAAGAGAGTTATTATCTAGCAACATATGGTCACCAGGCTGAGTTTTACTGCCAGACAGAAATTTCTTCCTTTCCTTCCGTGAAGTGATGTTGTACACTAAATTTTCAAGTTGGTTTTACTAACCATCTCCAGTGAACAGTTTGCTACCACCAGCCAGTGATTTCTAATGATACAACAGAAAAAGGTCTTCTCAGGGAACAGAATATGATACTTCCTACTGAAAAATAGCAGCAAAGAGAGCTTTAGTTCCTTTTTCACCTTGGAGTACTGAAATATATCAGCCTAACTTTGCAGAGTGACTGAGAAACGATGAGAAGCCTTTCCCTTCTTCTTCATTTCCTTTTTCCTTCCCTCTGCTTCTCTCTCTTTTCTGTTTTACTTTTCACACTCGATATTCCTGGTTGACCTGAAATTCTTATTTCTGGAAGTACTGGCACTACAGGAACAAGTACCATGTCCAGCTAGGGAGATTTTGCAAATGAACATAAATTTATGGATAAAACAAAAACAAAAATGCTTTTCTTACTTTCAAAACAGATAAATTCATAACACGAGCCTTTCTTTACAAGGGAAACGTGTGTGAGCCCAGGAGACAGGTTGATTTCATGGCTCAAATCAACACGTTAGTTGTTGCTGTTGTTCTTGTTGTTGCTGTTGTATTTTAGTGAGCCGAGTGCTTGAAACATGCACAAAAACTGGGGTTTCATGTCTAGCACTGACTAAAGCAGGTATGGCTGTGAATGCCTGGAACATTGCACTCTGGAGGAAGATGCCGGAGAGTCAAAAGTTCAACATTATTCTTGGCTACATAGTGAATTGAACAAGGTTTTGGCTACATGAGACTCTATTAAAAAATTGTGTGTATATATACATACATACAATTTGTTTTTAATTCATATATTAAATTAATATGTTTATAATTATATATTATAATTTAATATATTTATAATTATAATTTAATATCTATTAAATACGAAAAAGCATATACTCGAATGTGTAAGAGTGAATTTCGAAGAACATCGTGCCACTCAACATTTTATAAATGTTCTTCTACATAGCACAGTGATGTGCTAGATATTTCAGACAGCTACATCCAATGTTGCCCATATAGATAACGACAGTAAATTTTAATAATATCATACGGGAAGACTTGCTGACTTTGTGGCCAACGGTTGTTGATTGGTTATGCTTGATATTACTTGATTCTGTGGCTTAAAGTATAAATGAATTACTTTGAAAGACTGTATATGGCAATGAATGGCACACAAAATTTGGAGTTAGAAGGCCCTCAATCAAAGAACTACATATAGTAAGTATCCTGAAAAATTCTAGACAAGTCTCTCAGTAGTGTGGAATCTCAATTTCTTACTGATAATTGGGAAAGCTATTCATATATTGTTGGAAATATTAAGAAAGACACAATAATATAAAAGTGTTTTTATAGTATGAGCTCAGTAGAGAAATAACCATTTTAATCACTAATAATAAGCAATAGTTTCTCTTATTTAAAAAAAGTGGCCAAAGGAATCTCTACTTTTCTCAGTCTGTTATTAAAGAAACTTAGTGTTATTATCAAAACCTTTTTTTAAAGAGAAGAAACTAGTGAATCTTTTAATAATTGTTGTTCACTACCAACTCTTTTTATTTATGAAGACACTAACCTCAGTTTCTTAAAATAAACAAAGCAAGTTATATATGCATTTGCAACTACTGAAAGATGAGACTCGTTATCCAATGGAATTAATATATAGTAATAAAAAAAAATTAAAAAAAAACAACCTTGAAAGAAAACACCTTGTAAACACCTTTCCTATAAAACAATTACAAATCCAAAGACGTAATCTTAATTCCATCATGATCTTGAAGGTCATGGTAACACTGAGACAGTGGGCTATGGGGAGTTTTGAGCAGTTCCGTCACCCTGTTTTGCTGAGGCCTCCTGACATACTGGAGAAAGCACAAGCACCACCATGAAGCGGCACACCATGGCATGCTGTGCCTCCTCCAGCGAACCACAGCAATACTTCAAGAAACCCCGATGCACCTCTGCTCGGCAACCTGGGCTCGCGATGCCCTGCTGGATCACGAGTCTCCCGCGCTTTCCCACGCCGGCCTCTCTCTGAACCGGCAAACGTTACAGGCATCGTTTCTATGAAGAGCAGCCACGGCTGCCTATGAAATACGCACAGCAGCGAGTCTGCTGCTCCAAAGGAGTAAGAACTCTGCTGCAGATAGTCTTATCCAGCAAGAATTATCTAGGTTCGCAGGAAAATTCAGTGCCTAGGACGAGCATTAGAGATGCGTCTCTAAAACGGATGAGCTTCTGCCAAGATGAAAGAATTCTTCAAAGAGAGTGGGCATGAAGTCGCTGCTCTCCTGTGTATTTTTAAAACCGGTCACCAACAAAAGCCGCCTATATTTGCCTTCCACACCTATCAACAACTTCCAAGTGACCTTTTATTTCAGCCCTCTTCCTTCCCTCCCCCCCCCCCCCCAATATAAAACACTCCCCGGAAAGAAATTTTCTATGCATGGAGCTACTCTAGTAAGTTGGCAGATGTGGAGTTTCGGGGAGGAAGAGGACCCCCAAACACTAAGAACTGAAAGCATACTAGCCAGTACCTCTGCCAAAAAGAGCTCTGAAGCCGGCGGACCTCCCACACTCTCCATAGTGTGTTTCTGGGCGTGGTGACCCGCAAATATTATCATTCCATGACAATGCAGTTTCATCAAGGTGCGTCTCAATCCATGGGATGCGAGTCCCACACAACAGACGGGGACTTTGGCGGAGCTGCGTGCACGCTGCGTGTGTTACTTACTGGTTATATTGCGGCGACCACACTGAGTCCCGTATGGCGCTGTATTAACGAATGGCATGCAAGCACCTTCTGTCGGAACATCTGCGACAGGGAAATTTCAGGCATTTGTCCAGAAAATTTTTGTGCTCTGGACCAAATTTTCATTAGGACTCTAAAACCTGGCAAGCAGTATTGTTGTGTATTGATTTTTTTTTTTTTTTTAAATAAACTGGGACATGCCTTTGTTACAGGAGTGAGGAAAAGGTCTCGGCGCTGGCTCCCTTCTATTATAAAAAGTTCAGGAAACATATGACAGCTCACAAAATAACATCTCTCAACTTTTGGCTTTTGTCGACACAAATAAAATTCTCAGTTTGGGAAGCAAATGCAGATATGTAGATTTTCACATCTCGGAAAAAGAGATTCCAATGGAGGCTTTCCTCAAACACATGTTTGTGACGAAGAAGGCACACAACCAACAGGGATGATTTTTACATGTTTCATTTTTGATGCTGGCTGCCAAAAAGAAAGAAAGAAATTCATGCATGAGTCTTTACTTGCTTTAAGGGACAGTGTGTCCCAGAATTAAGAAAGAATAAATAAAAGAATGAGTGCTTTTTGTACATGCCTACTTGAGCTCATAAATCCGGTGAATATAACAATGAGCAGGCTTCATTAATCTCACTCATAGAAATATGAGGATTTTTTTTTCCATTTTCTTTCTTCAATAACCCCTCAACTATAGTAACAGAGACTAGAAAAACACCCTTTTGTAATTTTTTTATTCCCCATGCCCTGCTATAAACACTAATGCAAAGCAAACATGTCTGGCAGTTAATACGTGCATTATCATTATGTAAATAGGCGTGTTATCATTACAATTCGATGATGTTGTTCTTTTAAGGGCTCTCTCCCCCGTCTACACATATTATCCAATTTCAGTCCTAATGCACATTATACCACCGGGGCTTTCTAAGCACTGTAGATCACAGAGAATAAGTAGACTGTATGTAACAAGATGTTTCACTCCTCTGCACAAGCTCCTGGATGCAGGGACTAGCAAACAGTCTAAGGCTGCTTCCCATCGTTCAATTCCATCACAGCAGTGTGTGCAAACCTTTGAGATTGGAATCCATCTTACTGTTCAAATTGAGTACCACGTTATGACATTTTATACTGACAACATTATGAGTTGAAACGATACATTTAAACTCCATGAGATGACTTGATCTAGCACTAACGTAAAATAGGCTGCATATCTGAACCTTATATGAACTAGGAACAAGTCATGTCACAGTCTGTTTGGAAATGTTACAATGTTTGCATAAATCCATTGCTTATGCATAAGCACCAGGGAACCAGAATCCTGAGGCAGGCAGTAATCTATAAAGTTCTTGTGGCGCTTGATAAGCATGCAAGATGCATTGTACATTCTCCTTGGTGAACTGCAAATGTTTATGCAAGACGGAGCACATAGCTGCATCTTGTATGAAAAAAAAAATCAGCAGAGATTTCCTTAGTTGGGATGGTAAGAGAGCAGGGAAAGAATTGGCAGAAAGAGGATGAAAGGCTTGGTATATCATTTGGTCTATTTGGACTCTTAAATTGAATAAAATCTACCTAAAGAAGGAGATTTGGAGTCCCTTTATCCTCATATTCTGTAGTTGTTAAAATTACTGGACTTATCACTATTTATTTTGTTTTACCTATAATGAAAGAGTCCTGTCAACAATTAAAGGGTTTGATGTTCCATTGATTCATGGGCTCTTTCTTTTCATAAAATAAGTAGCTATGAAGTCTGAAGCAACAAAACAATTATGTTTTTATTCTCTGTTTAAATGATGGTGTTACTATTTTGTTTCAAATTCAAATGCTGTTTGACACATGTTTAATCTGATAAGAGAGCGTGAACTCCTCAAAGAGTCAATTTCTGTAAGTTTAAAATGCTTTGGCCTTAGATTCTGGCTTAGAGGGTAAATCGGGTGCCATTTTTCATTTGTTCCTCGCACCTTTGGTTAAGCACCCGCTTCGTGTGAAGCCTTCTTTGAGTTGAAATGTCCTGTTCAGTCTTAGTTATGCATAGTGCAGCGCTAAGCTAGAAACATGTCTCCTATGGCACGGAGATAAGCAGACACTTAGCATGCACAGCGGAACCTTCGTTTTAACCCAAGAAAGACCACTTCTACTCTTTCATCAGATTGTGGGCAGCTGTGATTTAAGCAGTGGAGGTGGTAGCCAGGAATGCTCTCCAGAAGCCAGCACAGTGTTTTGTAGGGTCTTTCTGGACTGAACCATTCTTCTTCTTCACTCCAATTGTTCTGCCTAATCTCTATCCTGCTCCCAACCCCAAGCTGACATCTCGTTCTTTATTGTTTTCTCCCCCTATAACAGCTGTATTAATTTGCTACAGACTTCTGTTCTCAAAATACCAGAAACTGGGTGGTTTCGACAGTGAAGTTTATTCTCCCATAGATCTGGAGTCTAGAAGGCCAAGATGGAGATGCCAACAGTGTTGGTTTCTAGTGAGGCCTCTCTTCTTGACATGGAGATGATTCCTTCCTCCTCTCTCCTCACATGGCCTTTTTTTCTGTACCTATACAGAGAAAAAGGAGAGAGAGAGAGAGAAAGAGAAATGTCTAAATTTCTGGTATCTCTTCCACTTATTGACACATCAGTTGAGCCAGACTAGCATGATAATTTAGGATTTCATTTGACCCTGTTTTGCCTCCAAACTGAAGAGCATTGGTGGCGAGAATGTCAACAAACAAATCTTTTTTATTGTTTTTTTTTTAAATTATTTACTTTACATCCCAATCACAGCCCCTCCCTTCTCTCCTCCTAATCCTGCCCTTTTACCCTCTTCTCCCTTTTCCCTTCCCTTTCTTCTCAGAAAGGGGACCGCCCACCTAGCATTTACCCAAATTGTCACATCAAGTTGCATCAGGACAAAGTGCATCCTCTTCCACTGAGGCCCAACAAGGCAGCCAAGTTAGGGAAAAGTGATACAAATATAGGCAACAGAGTCTATGTCAGAGACAGCCCCCACTTTATTTGCTAGGGGACTCTTTTGAAGACCAAGTGACCCATCATTACATATATGTGGGGGACCTAGGTCCAGTCAATGCATGCTCTTTGATTCAGTCTCTGTAAGCTCCCACAGTCCTCAGTTTGTTGACTCTGTTGGTTTTCTTTTTTTTTGGGGGGGGGGTATTTGACAATTTTTTTTATATCTGTTTATTCAGGGAGGATAATGCACAGTATATGTTCATTCAATCATTTTTACAATCAAGATACAGAAATATGGCATGACCACAAAACGATCCTTATATTCATGCTAGTTTGCTTTCTGTCACTGTGACTGAGAAAAAGAAAACCCCTTAAAAGTCAGAGGGTTTGGGTGTGGCCAGTGAGACCTGAAGTTTAATTGTTAGCCCTGCAGGAAATACAAAAGGAAGAAAAATTTAGTTTGATTAAAGATTTAATTCCAAGTTTGCTGGATCCTTTGCTTGCTTTCAGCTTAAAGAAAGGCAGAATTTTATGGCAGAGTCTGCTCATTTCCTGGTAGTGGTGAACCAGCCTGACTCCATATTAAGATTAGAAGCCATCTTGTTGCAAGGTTAAAATAAGTTTGTTTCCGCTTGTTGTAAAACTTAGATTTCTGTTTCTTGGAATTTGACTTAACCATACATTGCACCTTCTTGGTATTTGACTTGGTCCAGCACCCTGACTATGCCTTGGCCTACACACCTCCACCCTCATAAGATAAGATGTCCTGCCAATTAATTTTGAGATATTCTGCCAAGTTCCTAAGTAACTAAATTTCTCCTGGAAATCTCCAACTCTTGGAAACCCCTTAGTGTTGCAATTTTGTGGCTATAAAAAAAACCATTTCTCCTATGTTTGGGACTGTCCTCTCAAATCCTGCATTTAGAAAGAGGCAGTTACCAGACCAGCTATATTGTGCACATATAATAATTTTGGTAGTGGTTTTTATTCTTGTGTGGTATTATTAACAGTAGTTAAGAAGAAGAGACAAGACAGGGCTGAGATCCACTTACATAATCTTTTTTTAATATAATTTTTTATTTATATCAATTTATTCACTTTGTATTCCAACTGTAGCCCCACCCTTTTCCCCTCCCAATACTGCTCTCCTTCCTTCTCTCATCTCCTTCCATGTCCCTCCCCCAGTCCATTGATAGTGGAGGACCTCCTCCCCTTTCAGCTGACCCAAGCCTATCAGGTCTCATCAGCACTAATTTTCATAGTCTTCCTCAGTGGCCTGGTCAGGCTCTTCCCCCTTCAGGAGGAGGTGATACTTATCACCCTGAAAAAAATTAAAGTCCAAGTGGATCAAAGACCTCAACATAAAACCAGACACACTAAAGCTATTAGAAGAAAAAGTGAGGAAGAGTCTTGAACTCATTGGAACAAGAGACAATTTCCTGAACAGAACACCAACAGCACAGGCTCTAAGATCAACAATCAATAAATGGGACCTCATGAAACTGAAAAGTTTCTGTAAAGCAAAAGATACTGTTGTCATACAAAACAACAGCCTACATACTGGGAAAGGATCTTCACCACCCCTACATCTGACAGAAGTCTAATATCCAGAATAGATAAAGAACTCAAGAAGTTAAACAGCAACAAATCAAGTAATCCAATTGAAAAATGGAGTACAGAGCTAAATAGAGAATTCTCAATGGAGGAATAGCAAATGGCAGAGAAACATTTAAAAAAATGTTGAACATCCTTACTCCTCAGGGAAATGCAAGTCAAAACAACCCTGAGTTTCCACCTTACACCCATCAGAATAGCTAATATCAAAACCACAAGTGACAACACACTGCTGGTGGGAATGTAAACTTGTACAATCACTTTGGAAATCAATTTTGCACTTTCTCAGACAACTAGGAATAGTGCTACCTCAAGATCCAGCTATACCACTCCTACGCATATATCCAAAATATGCTCAAGTACACAAAAAGGACATTTGCTCAACCATGTTTGTAGCAGCTTTATTCATAATAGCCAGAAGCTGGAAACAACCCAGATGTCCCTCACCTGAAGAATGGCCTCACCTGAAATTGTGGTACATTTACACAATTGGAATACCACTCAGCAATTAGGAACAAGGAAATCATGAAATTTGCAGGCAGATGGTCTGGAGAAATTTGGGGTTGCCATTAATTAGGTGTTAGCAGGGGAGATGACACTGAAGAAGGTGAGATGCTGTTAAGCATAGGATGCAGTCTGAAAGAGATGATATAGAACTTATCTTACAAAAATAATGACCCAGCTTTGATTCCCAGAACCTGTGTAAAAAACACTGGGCATCGAGGCATTTGCTTTTAATTCCACTGTTGGGGCAGGCAAAGACAAGAATATCTCTGAGCGAACCTGACCTAATCTGTAAGGTTTAGGCAAAGGAGAGACAATGTTTCAAGGATTGATGGCAATCTGTAGGTAACAACTGAAGTTGTCCTCTGACCTCCATATGCATGTGCACACTTATGCAAATGTGCCTGCACACACATAAAACACGCATGTGCATGTGCATACACTTAAAAATAATGTTATGACAGACAACCCCACAATAAGGATTTCTCAGTTTCAAAACAGTGAGACCAAGAGCAGAACTCAGCGTGTTAAGAAAATGGGTTTTAGAGTGAAATAGTTATCTGGAGGGTGCCTAGATCCTCTCCACGGCTAATGTCTCTCATCCATAAAATGAGAATAAAATATATATTTTCTGGGATAATACATTTAAATATTTATCCATAGATTAACATGAACCAGGTGCAGTGATTCATCCTGAAAAGAAAACTGGCCAAATGCAGGTTCTTATAGTGATAGATTTCTAAGTAAACAAACTCACATGCAGTTACAGCGCTCATACTACGTTATGAATTCATGTGTGTTGTGTGTGGGTGTCCTGGAACACTGGTGATGTGATGCTTGTGAGACTGGGACATTATCTGTGATGATACCATTGTTCTGGAAAATGTAACTGTACCATGATTAGTGGAAGAAGAGTTACAAACTCCCAGGCAGAAAGTTTCATTTTGTTAAAAACATTATTAGCATGTATTATATACATAATGGGTTTCCTTGTGACTTTATTGCCACGTACTTTGTACACAGTCACCCCTTTATTTCTCCTCGCTTCTCTTCCCTGTCTCACTGCTCCTTTCCCCTTCCAAATAGTATTTATGCAACTTTCACATATAAACAACTGAACATGACGGAAAGCATGCAAGCTTTTCTTTCTGGGTCTGGCTTATCATACTTAACACAATGCTCCCCATTTCCAGTCTCCTCTCTGGAATCCAGCAGGCTCAGCGTTCAGGGCAAAGCATGAGAAGGACTCCAGTGCTCATGAGCCAAGAGAGAAGAGCAGAGCCTGAGAAAAGGTGAGCAACTAGTTAGGTAGAGTCAGTGGCCTAGAAGCCTGAGCAAACATAAGAGGCCCAGAAAGCCTGGCAGGAGGCCACATGCTTCCTGAGGGTTGAAATTGTCAGTCCAGCTTTTTCCCTGGGCCACAACCTGGTACAGTAAGGATCCTTCCTTCCCTGCTGAGAAAGAACTTTCCTTTTATGAAGACAGGTGGAGCATAATAGCTATTTAATCAAGGCCTCTACTGTAGTCACTTAGTAGAACTGTCAAAAAGCTTTTTGCCAGCACCAGGGAATGGCTCTCCACCCCTTCTGCTTTTTAGCTCACCTCCTGAAGGCACAGCAAGCCCTGGGGCTCTGTGCAAGAGGAAAGAATGGCTTCCACCAAGCACTGCCCAAACAGCAGCTGGCCTGCCACGGGGCAAGAGCCTGCTGATGTGGATAAGTTACTGTGAATCGATGTATATTTAACATCAGTGGGATTCTAAAGGAATTTTAATTGTTTTTTAAAGCTAGATATATCGTTCAAAATTCATGCAAATCACTAGGCAATTGAACCTACTATTAGGATTTTTGAGAAGTTGAATCTTTTATATTAACTTTCTAGCAATACCATAGCATGATTTGCTACTTGAGCTCCATGTATATCCATTTACTTAGTAGCATATTATTTAGAAATAACGATCCATGTGTACCTCTCTTTGTATAACCATGTCTCTGTGTGTCTATGTGTGTATGTCTATATGTGTCTGTGTGTGTTTTTGTATGTTTGTGTTTTTCTGAGTATGTATGTGTGTCCTTGTGTGAATGTTTGTATCTCTCTGTGTTTCTATGTGTGTGTCTCTGTGTGTATTTCTGTGTTTATGTGTGTCTGTGTGTGTATTTTGTGTGTTTCTCTGTGCATGCCTGTGTTTTTGTGTGTTTTATCTATGTTTGTGCCTGTGTATCTGTGTTTGTAAGTGTGTCTCTGTGTGTGTTCATATATTTGTGTGTGTGTGGTGTCTATATCTTCATGTGTCTATGTATCTGTGTGTTTATGCATGTGTCTGTGTTTATATGTGTCTGTGTCTCTGTGTGCCTGTGTGTCTGTGCATGTGTGTACGTGTCTTGTCTATGTCTGTGTGTGTGTGTCTGTGTTTGAACTTAAATTTATTTCTGTAACTGTCAAAGTCTCCCAGGAGTGGAGATCTTGAAAGGAAACAGAGCTCCACTCCAAACCCACAATGGTCACCGGGTGACTGCATTTCCCTTAGCTCCTTTAAAGTTGAACACACTTTTCAAGAGAGGGGGCTGGGAACACACAAGCTGGAGAAGTCTTTTATAAACAAGCCATTTAAACTTCAGTGACAATTAGCCCCTTGCCCTGCTTTAACTCTGGGTCTCATAGACGGGGCTCGTCTGATGATTTACTTTCGGGATTCCCCGCCGTACCAGGCTGGCCTGGGGAGGCTCTCGGCTCACATGTGTGGTGAGTGGGGAAGCTGAGCTGCCAGGGGCAGTTTGATGAAGTATACATAAGCCCTGGCTCGACATATCTTCAATATCGTGGACGGTCAAGGAGGCGCCTGTTATAAAAATACACAGTGAAACACAACTGAAGGACTGCTCTTTCTCAAAGGCCAACGTAATGCATTCCTTCTGTTTAGGCTCATTTTCCAGCCTCTCACATTCTTTGCGAACAAGAGTTATAAAACAACCCTGATGCAGGCCAATTATTTTTACTTTGAAGGCCATTAATCAAGATTGACTAAGAAAATGAAGACAGCTAAGCAAAATTTCATATGTGACTTGAGCGAGATTAAAATAAAACCAGATGGGATGGACAGAGACACTGAGCGTTTCTTAAAAAAAAAATTTGGACTCATGTAATAAATGTCTTTTACAAATTACAGCACTCTTATTTTCTTACAGTAAATCAACTCAGGCCATAGTGTACAAGTGGTCACATTGCTGAAATGTCAAAAATAGAACCTGCCTTGTTCTTGTGGAGTAATCCCGCAAATCTAAAGCAGCAGTGTGGGCTAACAGTCTATAAACCATCTACCTGCATTCAGTCAGACCCATGCCTGATGGATATGTTTCTCATGGGCTGGGAGCAGAGCACACAGTGAATCCACAGAGCTTTCCTGATGTACTAACTGGAGTCCTTATGCAATCCAAATGGCCTGGAAGCTAAGAAGAGATATGAGAGTCCAGATTCTCCATAATAGAAAGGATCAGCGAGGCAACGTGTTCCACCTGTTTCAAGATTTTGAAAGTGTTTTCCCCTCAGACCTTCAGTGGGTGATTCGGTCTCCTCCTATAAATACACAGTGTTGAAATGCATGCTTCATGAAGAGAATAGAAAAAATACCTACCTGTACTTGGTATGTGAAATTGAATTCTCTTCTGAATTTTATGTGACTTTCACCCCTTGGCTTTGCACTGAAAGGTCCTCCCTCTCTTTGTGAAGCAGCAGAATCTTGCCACAGTGACAAAATGGCTGAAAATAAGCAGCTGTTTCAGGATCTCTATCAAAACACGCACTATAATCCTAAAGAATTCTCCTCATTTAGCACTGTCAGGTTGAAAAGTCGGCGGAGGAAATGAGACCACACTCGCTTCTCATAACATGCAACAAACCATTTCCACAATATATTTAGAGAAAACATATATGCTTTTCTCAGGTGAGATTCAAAATCTTCTGGAGAGGAAATGAAGTAAATTTTCTTAATTCTTCTGGTGCTGCTTTGTACAGAAGGCAATTTAGAGTTCAAAGAGGACTCTAAAGATTATTTTCCTGAAAACAATAGAAATAGGTCAAACCATGAGAATGAAGCAAGCATTTATTCCTCTCTTCTTAAGACCCCAAGAAATCAGAGAACGCTTGTCTAAAAGTCCTCAGAAAAAGTCAGCTCCCTAGATTTAGTTATTCCTTATTTAGTGCAATAGATTCCAGGCTCCGAACAGGGTGCCTTTGTCATGGGCTCTTTGTTTAATTGCTTCCTATTTGAAGCCTCCTGGTGAATCCCTCTTTCAATAAAGCCTCAGACTGAAATATGTGAGCAAACATCAAGGAATAGTGCTGGGAAAAAAATAAATACCCAAGGGAATCTGCTTTTGCAAGCTCAGGTCTGTGTGAATTTCTTGACCAATGACGCTCAAAGCGATGAGCTCTCTACAAGATATTTGTTGTAAATCCAGAAATGATAGGGTCTACTCATGAACAAGTTTTTAATGAGACTTGTCTGTTTTATGCTCAATAAACTCGATACCTTTTATTATCTCAATATCTAAATTTCTGTTGAGTACAACTTTGTCCTCCCACCCTGAACCTTAAAATTTCCACATTCAAGTATCTTAGAATGCTTTGGAATGTCTCAAAGCTCCTTGCTACCTCCCTTAAAAGTTTTCTAAACATTATTATTTTTTTAAAAACCAGGATCGTTTCCGCCAAAGACCTCCTTCTTCACTGTGTCCTGCACACATCAGCGTCTTGTATCCTTCTAGGTCTCTGCTTAATGTCTCCTCCTCAGATGAACATATTTACATTCTACCTAAATTCCCTCAGGCATTCTTTGACACACTTCCTTTTAAAATTTCTGCTCTTGGTCAGATACTTGACCACTGTCTATCAACACTGGGATAGCGGCCTCGTGAAGCCGGGGGTCCAGGCACTCTAGCTACAGCTTTGTTCCCAGCACGAGATCTCTACTAGGCTTCCAGCAAGTTATGGAGTGGGTTTGTTGAATAAATGCAGTGATGAAAGGTGAACATGAAAGAAGTTAAACTAAAATACAGTAGGAGAGGGAATAGAGTTGGGAAGCCCCAAGGATGCGGTACCAGATGCTGAAGTTTCCCGTCCCTGGGTGGAGCCCTGTCTCTGCATAGCTTCCCTACACAGGGGCAGAGCTTCTCTTTAAGTAAACTAAGTCATACTGTGTGTAATTAGTCATTCCATGAAGATGAATAGGTTTCTGGTCCTTCCCATCTTGACACAATGGCGTCTGCTCACATTACTTTTCTTTTGCTTTGTTGATGCTCTCCTTGTGGGACTATTTGCTCCCATCTTGCCTGTGCTCAGTCGATCCAGTGCAATGGCCCCAAATCAATCTTACTAAAAACAGTTTCATGATGTCACCTCCAACCTCAAAAACTCAAGTGGTTCTCATTATCTAAGAGCAAAGGTCAAACATTTTAGCTGAGCATTCAAGACCATGAACTGCACCCAGATAGTCTCCCAGCCTTATCTCCCACAGCTTCTCAACAGGAATCTAGGCCCCCAGTTAAGCTGGACTCCTCAATTTCTGGAACTCAGGTTGTTTCCTCTCCATCTTGCTCACGAAGCTCCTTGTCACTGGAACATTTCCCTCTTCTACCTGGTTTTAAAGTAATGATTATGGTCCAAATGGAATCATTAAGGATATTATTTGAATCCTAAAATGTCTATTATTATTGTGGATTATGTCTTTGGCCATAATCACAATACATTCTAAAGATCATTTACATAAGTTGGATGCTCTGTAAAGTCTAAAAACATATTTTATTTCCTCCCAGTTCTTACCTTTAAATGTTGATGATGAACATTTTACCTAAAAGCATTCAAGAAACCATATATTCTCAATGGAAGCAGGGAAGAAATGTGAGGATGTGTTAGGATATTCAGTGAAATGATATGTGAAATAGTTCATGTGATATCTAGTCTATACATACATAGTGCTGTTATATTAGGTCCGTGAAAGAGACAGCTTAACAAACTAATTATCAAGTGATTTTTAGAGTCCTCAAAAATAAAGCTTACTACATTGTAGTTTTATTGATATTGCAAATGTATCTCACCAAACTGTGAACAAAGTTAACAAATTAATATTTCAAAGAGGGCATAACTGCTTATTTTCTGGTGTTACCACCATGTTTTATAACTTAAACACTCTGTGATCTTTATCTTATGTTAGAATCGAAATTACATTGAAAATATGAATTAACCATTTGAAACTATTACTAGAAAAATATACATACAAATTCTAGAATATAATATCAGACAATATCATTATGCCCTGGGGACCATATATCCATTTCTTGGTTGCTCTAGAACATATGAGACTGTGAAGTCCAGCGTCCCCTTCTGGGGTAGTACGCTGATAACTCTGTCCATCCTCATCTCATTGTCATGTTGACAGTTCTCCACCAATCATCAGAACACACAGATTCTTCTGTTCTTGAGGCAAAATTAAACAAAGCAAAAGAAAAGCAAAATACTGAGGGAATAAGTTTCTCTGAACACATTTGCTGTGTGTACACCATGATGCCATTATACTGAGTTTTAGACACATGGACTACTCACTCAGTTGTTTTTTGTTTTTTTGTTTTTTGTTTTTTGTTTTTTTTTTTTTTGTTTTGTTTTGTTTTTTTGTACATATGACAGAGACTACAGAGTCAAAGGAGAGGCCAAATCAATGTTTACATTTGGAGTTTACTCCTCATAAAATCTCCCCCTCACTCATCTTTTCTTCTTTCACTTCCTTCTTCTTTTATTTTTCATTTATTTTCTAGAAGCTATTGGATGCTTGTTTGGTGCCACCACTTTACCAAAATTTAGTAGCTATTTTTCTCCTAGAAAATTATACTTCTTTTGGAAAATTCAATGGGATTAATTCCTAATATTATTGAATGTATATTGTGCAAAGCTAAAAGTTATTAGATGCTAGTGTGTGCGTAAGTGGGATGACTTGGTGGGTTATCTCATGCAAGGCTGCAACCTCAGCTTTGAGGGGGTCAGAAATAGGAGGACAACCAGGGCCAGCTGGCTTCCCATCTAGGTTCAGGTAGAGAAGCTGTCTCAAAGTTGTTGCTGAAGAGTGATAGTGGAGGACCTCAAGTGACTTTTTCTGCCCTATGAACATGGGCAAAGGAACTCACACTCACACACACATATGCCTATAGAGACACATGTCTGGACACTCACAAATAAGTAAACAATCTTTTCTGAAAAGAATATAAGTAGGAGGAAGATTATCATATGCAGGGATCAGGGTAGGTATTTTAGAGAAAGACACATTCTAACTGAGATTTAATACGTGAAACTCATGACATGTTTAGGGTAAGGAGACTAGAATGTGCAAGAGAACGACCACAGAGGTGGGAAGAACATTTGAGAAGCTACGAGGCGTTAGTAACATTGAAGCTTCAGAGAACAGCACAAAGAGTTACGAGTTTTGTCCTGCTTCTTGAGATGCTTCTGATTTCAAGGTACAGGAGAGCAGGGCAAGGCTTAAAGCTTGGGTTTCTTTAGTTTTACATAATGGATGTTGTTCTTAAAAGTCACTTTGGCTTTATTTTCAGCTAACAGTTTATATCACTGGAGACCAGATAGATTCAATTTTTCTTCTTTCCATGATTAGCATATTGTCATTCAAGCTCACATGTCCATTTCGTAGTGTCTCATTACCTTGAGATGGCTACGGATGCCCTTGGTATCACTGCTATAAGAAGAGCGGGAAAAGCGTGAGCAATGGGGGCAAACATAAGATATGTTTGTCTACCTACAGGAAAGAATAAACATCAATTCAGTGCTGGGAACCAGCAGAATTTCAGTAATGCCTTCTTTAAGAGATGTTGCTGTCTGTGTAGCAGCTGTCAGCCAGGCATCTACGTCTCCATCATGTCAGGAGGAGGTGGGTAAAGGAAAGCTAAAAGAAGACAGATATAGGGACAGGCAAACAGAAATGTAGGCTTTTCATCAAAAGGACTTTGTTCTCCATCTTGAATAACAAAACTGAATAAAGCCATTAAGCACCTCCGAGTTTAGAAGCGATATTTTCATTTGAAAATACATCTCTCCCAAGTTGTCAAGGGGAACACTGATTGGAGAGGCAAGAACTGATTTAGGGTGGTGATTTGGAAGATATTGGCTAAGAGAGAAGTAGCCGAAGTATGAACCAAGATGGATAATTTTAGGAGAGCAGGGGTGTATGAAATAGCACCTCTATAATCATTCCCAGCAGAGCCATGAGCCAAAATTGTTATGATGTATATGAATTCACTTTAAATTACAAGGTTTTGTAACAAATACACATTGTGTGGTTAAACTTTGACTAACATTAAAATATACTTTGCCCTCAAACTTGACGTTTTTCTATAAGGAAACTCTTGAGTAATAGTAAGTTGGCTGATTTGCTTATCAAGCCTTTATTTCCAGATACCATCCTCATGCAGAAGTTGAAACTGCATTTTAATTATTGATATAACAGAATACTTCAAAAATATTCCCAGACAAATTGCATTTACTTTCTAAAGCTTGATAAAATAATTGTGCTTTTGTGTTCACACCAAGGAAAACCCAAATGCAGTAGATAAAGGATAGTCTTAAATCAATAAGGAAAACCTGCAGTCTTCCTATGTGAGAAAAACCATTCCACAAGGATGAAAAGGGATAAATCAAACCCACATCCTAACATAAATCTCATAGAAAAATATTGGAATTTCTCAGAGTTTTCTATAAATGCTACTATTAGAATTCATTCCTGAGCCGAGACATTTTTTCTTATTTCAACTTTCATATTAACAGCCCAATAATAAACCCTGATTAAAGGAAAAGGATTACAGTGAAGGGCTGAAATCAGCTTAATTGGAGAGGCGTGATTAGTGCCACAGTGAGAGACTCCTAGGTAATGATTTTTAAAATTTTATAGGGAATGTTTAACAAGATGATTGCCCGACTATAAAATGTCTCTGTATAAGAAAATAGTCTTTGAAAGCAGCATTGGGCCCTGTTGCACTAATACGTCCGTGAATGGCAACGTTTCTTTTATAACCTTGACGAATGCTGGAATAGAAATTTTATTATAATGATTTTGGACCCAGAACTGTGAAAATAGTGGGCAGAATATGAACACTTTACCAGATCAATCAATTTTCATTTAAAATTCTGCTTATTGTGTATGGTATCAAACTATGAAAATGTAACATTTCAAACTAGTGGTTTCTGTCCTACCAAAATTGCAGTACTTATTTGGATTTTGAAGTAGATAGGATCAGCATTAGAGACAGCATGGTGTAACAGGCGGGGCCGACAAGAACTGAAAGGCCTGCATTCTACTCCTTTTACTGAAGCATTCACTGGAAAAGATTGCCAGAGAACTTAACAAGGCCAAGACTCCAAAATGGAGAAGATACAAATATGACCAAGTATTATTTTGTACCATTCAATTCTCAACTCCACAGGGAAGGAAGTTGGGACAGATGCATGCCTGAAACATCATTATTGGTATGAACTGTGCTCATCTGTAAGGAAAGCAATTTGTGGAAGTGCAGCAGAGAACTAATCTCAGGAAGATGGAGGTATAAGAACCAAGGGCAGGAAATCAGTACATGAACTAAAGTCCTTACATATTATGAGGCTGAACTAGTTCAGCAGGGAAAGCTGTGAAACAAGGGTGCCACCAAGAAGACCCAGCAGCCAGCACTAACCAACTGCAGAAACAAGTTGTGAGATACGAGACATGACATTAATCAACCTTGACTAACTTGTCCTGGGTGGGAAACTATGCATGATCCCTCACCAAAGAGTTTGTATGGAATCCCGGAAACAACAAAGAGCCATGTGAAACATGACACAACATATTTAGATTCGAAATAATCTACTTGGGTGCCTCTGTGTAGGACTGATTTTTAAAAGGGTATTGTGCACTTCTTGGCAATGGTGCTGTCTTCAAGGAGTAGCAGAAAAGCCAAAAAAACATATTTAAGAGTTAAATTCTACAAAAATATCCAAAAGAGTAAGTCAAAGTAAAAGGCTGCCGATGCACCTAGGCTCCCCCACAGTGACGGAAGCAAAGCTGGTAGGAGGGGGAGGGGCAGACATTCAGAGAGTCGGCACTTATGGGTATGTATCCAGCAGAAACCTTTGCGCATGACTTAGAAAACTCAGGGACATTACCAGTTGTCTTTAAGTTTGTACCTCCTTGCCTTCCCTACAGTGATGAGCTGTAGCTGGAAATTGTGAGCCAAATAGCTTTTTCTCTTAAGTTGTCTTGATCAGGGCATGTTGTCACAGCAACAGCAAATGAAACAAAAACAACATCCTAATCCCCAGGCGACGTGGCTGCGTTACAGTACATGGGGTATTAAAGTTTCAAAGGTGCAGATGGAGTTCGGGTTGATGATAAACTGACCTAATACTAGGTAGATTACCCTGGATTAACTAAATGGACCCAATTAATCACAAGAACCATTGGAAGCAGAAGTGTAGAACAGGAGACAGAAAGAGAAAGAGAGAGAGAGAGAACGAGTAGAACCAAGGACAGAGTGAAGTAGCACTCAGACCTGGAGCTGTGAGTCAAAGACTGTGAGCAGCACTTAGCGAGACAAGGCAAATGACCCCAGAGTTCTTAAGAAGAGCGCTACCTTGCTGGTTTCTTGAGGTTTGTTCAGTGTCTACTTTGGATATCTCACCTGGGCCACTGCAAGTCAAGAAAATTGTGTAGTTTTAAGACACCACATTTTGTAACCATTTGGTTGGGCAACAATAGAAAGTAATCCCTGCATTTGTAAGCTGAAACTACACAGCAAAATATCTAGAAATTTAAAAATTAGAATGGTGCATTAGGCCTGGTAAATTTCAAAGTCTTTTTTTTTTTATTTGGAAAGGGCAGATGATTATAGGGAAATTGACCCCCCCCCCATAGCACAGCTCTGATGAAGGGGTACGGATAGCTAACTCTCTCCTCTGTTTTACCCTCACACAATTCACTTTTCAGTTTCTTTGTGCATCTGACATCATCAAAATTGACCCAATTATGACTGGTCCGAATGTTATCAAAAGGTCATACAGTGGCACGGGTGGGATTTCCAGTACCTAAAGTGCATAACTTGAGGGAAAAGTACAACTTGTACATAGTTCATCATGTAAACAGGTGTGCATGATTTGTGTGTATGTTGTGTATACTCATCCCCCTGGTGCCATATGCATACATATGTAGACATCAGAGGCGACTTGATGTCCTTACCTTCTGCTTCAAGATAGGATCTGCTTTGTTAGCTTACAAATATTTGCTGCTTTACCATGGGGCACACGGCCACTCCGAGCTTCAGGTGGAGTTTGTGTGGCAAATTCTCTATGCACTGAGATATGTCTCCAGCCCATAAATTCACTTCTCATTAAGCGTAACAGGACTCCTGCTTCCGATGTCTATTGCATTTGTCCACCTGAATGAGGACTGAGCATCTTCCCTAGGGTCTTCCTTGTTGTTTAGCTTCTTTAGGAGTATAGATTTTAGTATGTTTATCCTATATTATATGGCTAATAACCACGTATGAGTGAGTATATACCATGTGTGTCTTTCTGCTTCTGGGATACCTCACTCAAGATGATCTTTTCTAGTTCCCACCATTTGCCTACAAATTTCATGATTTCCTTGTTTTTAATAGCTGAGTAGTATTCCATTGTGTAAATGTACCACAATTTCTGTATCCATTCTTCCACCGAGAGATATCTAGGTTGTTTCCAGATTCTGGCTATTACACATAAAACTGCTATGAACATGGTGGAGCAAATGTCCTTGTCGTATACTTGAGCATATTTTGGATATATGCCTAGGAGTGGTATAGCTGGATCTCAAGGAAGCACTATTCCTAATTTTCTGAGAAATCAGAAAGACTTTACCCAGCAACCTTACCTGGCCACAGAGAAAGACATTGAAGCCAGTCCTGATGAGACCTGATAGGCTAGGGTCAGATGGAAGGGGAGGAGGACTTGAGGAGGATCTCCCCAATCAGTGGACTTGGAGAAGGGCTTGGGAAGGAAAGAGAGAGCGGGCCATAGCAGGGATACAAAGTGAATAAATTGTAATGAATAATAATAATTATAATTTTATTTTATTTTTAAAGAGTAACAGGACTAACGCAGTATAAGATGGGGAAATGTAGGAATTAAATAGAAATTGTTAATATCACTCAAGGAGAGAAATACTGGCAAGAATTTTTTTTTCCTAGTAAGGAAGTCTTAAGACAGTCATTTGAAAGCAGTATTTGCTTGGCATGGAACTAAAAGAGTTAAGCTGAAGAGCATAGTAAGGCAGGAGGGTTAGCTTACAGGTTATCTAAGCATAATTTAGGGTGTGATCTGGGTGGTTGGGAAGTCAGGAAAGCAGCCATCATATTTTCCTTCAAAGCCTTTCACAAAGGTAATTGGTTTTCAATTTGAGCGATTATATGTTTAAGAGAGTTTCTTCTATATTAAGTTATTGATTTTTCTTTCTTACCAAGTCTACTGACTAGAACATTCAGCTGGTAAGAATTATTTTAGCCTGAATTAAATGTGAATGGGTAACTCAGACCTATTTCAGATTTAGCAAACATCTTGAACTGTTTTACAAACATTTCGGATTTGGCTAAAAAAAAAAAAATGCTTTACTCAGTAATCTTCTGCTTAATTTTTAAACCGCCATGAAGTTTAAGGGGAATATAAACCTTATGTTTATCATTCATTAACTGCTAATGGATAGGCTGTCGGTTTGTTTGTGTGTGTGTTTGGTTTTGTGTGTGTGTGTGTGTGTGTGTGTGTGTGTGTGTGTGTGTGAGTTTCTAGGTTTTGGAGGAAGGTGAAGATGTTTTAGAGAAACAGTCAGGGTCTTTGAAAACGACTTTGAAAGATAGGAAAGGAACAATGATTAAGCTACATTTTGCCTAAGGAAATTAAGTGTCGAGGAAGGCAGATGAGAGTTCTAGATTTCTCTCAGTGCTGCAGCAGAGTGGCAGAGGGGAGTAAAAGAGGAGGAAAAGAAAAAAGAAAAAAATGAGAAAAGATGAGAAGAGGAGAAGAGAAGAGAAGAGAAGAGAAGAGAAGAGAAGAGAAGAGAAGA
>NW_026587216.1:42647609-42698876 GCF_907164565.1 Psammomys obesus | reverse complement strand
GAGAAGAGAAGAGAAGAGAAGAGAAGAGAAGAGAAGAGAAGAGAAGAGAAGAGGAGAGAAGAGAAGAGGAGAAAAGAAGAGAACCAATACAAGAAAAGAAGACAGGGAAAGAAAAAAGACAAGGACAGAAAAAAGGAAAACATTTTCTTCCCATATTACTGCTGCAGCAAAATGGCTTGTAGATAGAGCTTTTCAGGCAGAAGTAAGTGCTGAGGGATCCTGGGTTTGCTCCTGGCTCTGTACAGGCTCCAATAAGTCTGCAGATATGCAACTCCTCTAGTGAGGGGCAGAGTGAAGAGACAGGAAGGCAAGTGATATTTCTAGCAGCTTCAGAAAGATTATTTATGATTTTCTGCACAGTGGAGAGAAAGGGAAAATGAAGAAGTCAATGGGAAAAACAGAGGAGGAAGAAAAGATTAAATATTTCTGCCAAGGTTGAACAGTACTATTTCATTTTTCTTTTGCCCTTAAAGGGCCAGTGTAGACCCCAAATAGCTCACCCCAAGAATACCCTCCAACCCTGGATAGCTCAGAAACTGACAAAAAACAAACAAACAAACAAAAAAAAGTCAAAATAAAAAAAAAACAACAATTCTGTGATCATTTGTTATACACTAAATGAGATTTAAATGATGAAATCAATATGGCTCTATTTCTGCTCCCCCCCCCCACTATTGATTTGAAAGAACTTTTAGAAAGCCACTTGTCATGCTTCTTCAATGGGCCTCTTGTTTGTCTCCTAACTTTCTGCATCATTTTTGCTCTTTCAGAAGCAAGAATTGTGAGTAAAGAAGAAAGAGCATTGTATAATTTGTACAGATTTGGTTGTCTCTGCAATTTTGTAAAGATTTCTGTGCACACGTGTTTAAAATTCTGTCATCAAGATCATTTGGTTTCAGAATTTCCTATCATAAATATTGCAGTTATACTGAGAACAACAATACTGTGGTTAACTGATAAAATATACAAAATTGTGATCCCACATTATGTTCTCTATTCAACAAATATTTATTGAACAGCTTTCACATGTGGACTATGATGAGTAAATATTATACTAGAGTACAGAGCTGCTTCCTGACCTGATGTGTCTTACAGGATACACTTTTTAAGTATTGGAAAACAAGAGCCAGGAGGATGGCTTGGTGAGTCAAAATATGTGACATGAAACCTGATGAACTGAGTTTGATCGCAGAACCCATAACGGAAGAAGACAACAGACTTGGAAAAGGTGCCATGCTCTCTTCTCTCCACACGTCACACCATAATCACTGTGTGCACGGACACAAACACACACACACACACACACACACACACACACAGATCACGTACATAATAATACTACTTCTACTGTTTTTAAAGGTGATCTTCAGCTTCTGGTTCAGACTCTGTAATTGCAGTGAACGGAATGTATTAAACTTTGTTATTTTTGTAAATGCAGCCAGCCCTGGAAGGAACACCTCAAGCCACAGGACTCTAGCTCCCATTCTGTCACAAAGATCCTCACAAGTTTACATCAACTTCTTTAATCCTGTCTTCCACTGAAACATCAGTCATGTCAGAGTGTGGGCGGTCCTGGCATTTTGTAAGAATGACAGAGACAGAAGTCATGAAGTATCATCAGCGTGCTCAAGGCTGCCTATTGTATATAGTAACTCCAAGATTCTTTTATAAGAACCCCATTGATCTTGAAATGAAACATTTGGTACACAGAAAAGATTATGGCCTCGTAAGTCCTGAATGGATAAGAAAATGCTCTTGTTCCCTTTTTTCTCAGGGGTAACTTGATTGAATTTAACAGATATCAAATTGCTGGTAGACTGGGCTATTCTTGTCAGGTAGCTGTGTTTACCCTTAAACAGAAGAAACTGAATTTGATTTAGGTAGCAAAGTGCATTACTCAGGAGAAAAATAATCATCCATTATTGTGCTTTTTTAATTTAAAAATTATGTGGATCTTCAGGATGGATCAATTCAATAATGTGGTAGGAGAGGCAGAGGAATAGACCGAATAACTCTGTAAGTAGGCCAAAGTAATAGATCCTGTTGGGGGGGGGGCAGACAGAAAGATAGAGGGAGGTAGCAAATGGCCACACTGACACAGAGAGACAGGAAGAGTTCACAAGGTGAAACAGGAATGCCTAACTTGCTTAAAGTGATTCATTCATTGTTACTGTAACTCCAAACTCAGGAGATCAGGTGCGCTTTTGAAAGGGAGGCAGTGTCAGTCCATTTAGAAAGGTGGATCTTCCCCGACTTACTCACTTCCTCCTAGACCCAGGCAGACCACTATAATGCCTCCCAGTAAACTAGGTCCCAAGTAGTACCTGTGCCTGTGGGAGGCACAGTGAGCCCGCTCCATCATTAGAGCAGAGGGAACTTTTTTCATTTGCTAAGACAGATTCATTGCTGGAAACAGAAACCCCATAGACTTGTGACATGCACTGAAAAACTGTGACACATGAAAAATTATGTTTTTCTGATGAGGATCATTGAAAGAAAATTCCTCACTTCGTTGTCTTCTTCCTCTTTCCCACTTTCTTCACATATTGAGGTAATTCAGTGTCATAAGTAAGTGTAAATGGAAGACTCTTCTATAATCTTGGAACCAGAATTTGTCCAGGATGACGTGTTTTCTTTAGGAACCATTTTAAATAAGCTTGTTTAACTTGGTGTACAAAATAATGGCTTTTGTTATGACAGTATCAAACACATGAATCATTGTCCTTTCTTCATATGAACATTTTTCCTAAAACTCAGATCTTGCCAGCATCACATCTATCTGTTAATGATACACATTTTCAATAATTACTGGCAAAACACATTTGCTAACATTTCTAGACTCTTGAGCTTAGGTGTAATAATCATTGGTAGTCTGGTTCTTTCCCATTATAGAGTCTTTGAAACAGAATAGAAAAGAGGTGTCTGGGAGGGTCACAAAAGTTGATAGAGAGGACAAAAACAGCCCCAGGAGAAACAGAAGGTGTGCCCATGTCCAGGGTAGAGCAATATCTGTGCACTTAGCTTCTGTAGGAACAGTGTGACAGGGAGTGACAATATTTTGATGGGCAGGGAAAAAATGACAATATTTGGTGGACAGAGAAGTTTTCTGGAGCTCTGAAGAATTAATTGGCTTTATTCACCTGCTGACATCCTAGCAAACCTTTGTACAGCTGAGCCTCTCAAGAACAGGATGCGCATTTGTAAGTTAGTGGCTGTCAACCTCCAAACTGGATGGCAAAGAGAAGCAAGAGTCGGATCTCACCAAAGGAAGGAGTTTTTTTGACAGGCCCTGGGCACATCCTCACAAGGTGGGTGGAGTGAGCCTGGGGGAGGTGGTGGAGCGTTTATTCCTGGATGCCAGGAGATTACTCCAGGGTGAAACCAGGACAAGTAATAATCATGTTTTCCTGTTTACCCAATAACTTACTTCCTTAGATTTTGTTTCAGTTCTTTGACTATGGAAGTGGAATTTGAGCTAAAGCCAAGCATGTCTGAACCAATTACTTCTCGTGGGCCACTATATCACTGACTGGGATCTGCAGGCAGCCCTAAGCTTCCTAGTCACAGCAAAGCATTGGCGATGCTAGAGTAAAGCCTGCCCACCCAAGCATAGGAACCGGAAAAAGTCATTTTGAAACCTTTACATAGACATGATGCTCCTATTCCTAATTACTTCCAGCTCTTCACTAATAGTTGTGAGGCTGCTTAGAGGTTACAGGTTTCTATGTGTACCACCTACACGACTTCATTGATAGTGTTTAGTCATCCCGGAAGTAGAGCAGTTCATCCTTCCCAGTGCCACCTGCCAGGTTAGATGCCCGAGGAACTCAGAGGAGGAAAAGACGGACTCATTCTTCTATGCTTGCAGCTTTCATCCTTTTCTACCATTCCCTTTCCTTCCCACCCTCTGCTTTTCCTTCTTTCTAGCTATCCTTCTCTTTCCCTTTTATTCCAATGGAATAAAAGGTATTTTAGAAGGTTCATTTTTACTTTCTAATGAGCCTGAAATAATCAATGATGCTTACTTTTTCTGTGACTTATTTTTGTCTTATTTCAATTTTTCTCTTTAAAACTCTGAATGTCATTATGGAACCTTCTAGAGGGCTTAAATTTATTTCAGAATCCACCTTAGGTCCTCAGCATCCTGCGTATGCACTTGTGCATCTCTGTCAGCCAGTTTGCACAAATATTAATGATTTAAAGGAAGGAAATAGTTTAAAAATCATGAGTGTTTCGGGATAGCTTAAATAAAAGGCAGCTGAGAATATATTCTAAGAAACTATTCAGACACCGGAATAAATGAACTAAGAAGAGAGCTCTTCAGGATTATCAGGGAACATGCCGTACTTTCACACCAGAGAGGAGCTCATTAGATTGGGATCTTCCTCTATGCACTCATTTAAATTCACAACTCACCTCTCATCTTTCTTCAGTTTTAGTTGCTGATGTAGCTTTAATTCTATCTCCTTTACCATCTCCTTCACCACTTTATTAATTATCATCCCAATTATGTTCCCTAGGACAGAATTTATAATAGTTAGAAATAGTTTAGAACTATAAATAAATCAGAAATGTAAACAATGTTTAGAAATATACTTTATAAATCATATGCAATTTAGAAGTTAAATATGGATATAATTTAGAAATAGAAATCACTATCCTACCACCTAAATAAAAATGCTCTCATGTTTCCACACACTGCTTGTATCAGCCTCAATCCTGCCATCCTTGTCGTTCCTGTGTTTTAGATGTAGGGTCAAGTTCACTTTGTCTATTTCCACAAGCTAAAGTCTGAGCCATCCTGCTTCCCATCCGCAAATGTCTCCTGAGGGTAAATCTATTGTAGCACCTGGCAGGCAGGTGTGGTGACCTCTTAACTGGGTTCATTACAAGCTGCATTTTGCATCTCCTGCCTCTGCATTTCCAGTGCACTGCTCTGCCGCTCTGTCTCTATCTCAGATAGCTCTTGTCCTGCTTCTAGCCTTTTACATGTATCTTGCTATTGTATTTTATTTTATAAGTGTCAATATTCCTCAAAGTTCTGACAACATTCTTCTTATTCTTTTTTTTTTTTTTTTGCATTTACTAAACATCCTGTGCTAACTCACTTAGAGAATTTTGATGCCAGCTGAACTGGTAGTATCATCCAGTTGTCCTGGTGATCTCTGTCGGTAACGCTTGAAGCTGCCTCAGTTCCTCCATCTGTCCCGCAGCCTTTCAAATGTGTTAGTGTCAACTACAACAACAAAGCTAAAATGGAAGACTGTGGTGTGGAGTTCCTTACTCCCCTGCCTTGTTATTCCAAATCCACTCCTCCCTCTGCAGCTGTTGACTCATTCGATCTACACCTTTGCTTCAAACACAGAAAATGGAAGCAACTTTGAAAGTTATTAATGAACTTCTCTTAACATCTTGGCTTTCATATCCAAATAAACAATGATCACCAAGAATTGTAAACTTAAATAATTCCCAGTCACCAAAAATTGTGCCCTAAATACTCTTGAGTCAGTGTTTTCATAGCCCTATAACTACACAGCTGACTTCAACAACAGCCCTATGCTATAAAAAGGTTTTCCAGCCCTAGGACTATTTGTCAAGACAAATACTCACAAAGTAGTGGTCAGAAGAACCCCATCAAATCCAGTGTTGATGACTTCACTTCCCAACTCAAATTACTGTTTGTTTATTCATTTGTTTATTTATTTATTTGCTGCATTTGGTTTGCTCCTTTGAGAACACTGTACAAGATCAACTGCCTCTTGCTGCAGTCTCCTATAATAGTGGATTCTTTGCAGCTCCCCTGCAGTCCTATGCTGCTTATCTTGCTGTTCCTTGGTAAAGATGACCACTCAGCCTAGAAATTCCCTCCACCCTCCACCTGTCTATCTCCTCCTAATCCTTTCTGGTTCCCAGCTCATACCTCCATTTGGACTGAGTAACCTCTTTATTTTTAGTTTTATTCTATAATTATCTACTTCTGTCTATTATTGATTAGAAGGCTTGTGCTTTGTGCATGTATTTTATCTCTAGCATTTTATTCAGTTCTTCTCACACAACAGGAGTGTGTGTGTGTGTGTGTGTGTATGTGTGTGTGTGTGTGTGTGTGTGTGTGTGTGTGTGTGTGTTTGTCTGTTAGTCTGCTTTTGAGGGCATCTGTCAGAAGGTTGGACAAATAGACTTAAGGAAAGTCCTCGGTAATGAAGTGTGTATATTTTGGACACCGTACACAAAACAAAAGCATTGCTTCTAAATGAAGAATTGACATGACTAATATCTTAGGAAAAAAGTTAATAGTAGGTTAGTAGAATGCTGTAATCAGAATTATAAATGTATTAGTTGTCAAATTACAAATGTGTTATTTGAGAAATAAACAAAGATAATATGATCTAGAATGACACTCGTGAACATGTTGGTAAAGACACACACGCCCTGCTCGTGTGAATGCTGTGGAGGCTCAGTGTCAGCTATGGGGAGAGCAAAGTTAGTTCATCGACAGCGGCTGTTTCACTTGTGCAACACCTGCACTGTATTGCGGTGAATTTGGCACAGCGGAGGTAGAGAATAAACGTCTTTAAGGGTAATGGGTGAACAATAATCCAGATCTTTCCCACCATAGCGAATTGTCTGCTGCTTGTGAAAGTGCTGTGGGGTGGGCATTGGCACCTGATCTTGTTTTCTTCATTGCAGCCAGCACTAATGCATGGTTCAAGTAACAAATCCAAAATAATGATGGAATGATAGGACTGGTGCAGTTGGGGTCACTTTTATTCCCTCCCAGCTGCTTCCCAAAGTCCCAAGCCTTGATATAGTAAATGCTCCTACTCTGTATCAGCTGTAGAATTTTGATCTCAGCCCCTAAAAATGTTCTCACTGTAAACAAGCAACACATCTAATAATATCTATATCACCTGTTCATCCAAAGGAATTCATAGATGTTTAATTAATAATTGAGAACAAATGTCACCATAGTTGCCTCAGTCTAGACAGGGGACAATTATTCCATCTACTTATGTTTCCTGCTTGCAGCATATATTAAGCTTTTGGAAAGGTTATTAAGGATTCAGATGATTAAACTTGTTTTTTTTTTGTACATAATGACAATTTGTA
This sequence comes from Psammomys obesus, assembly GCF_907164565.1. Classification (NCBI taxonomy): domain Eukaryota; kingdom Metazoa; phylum Chordata; class Mammalia; order Rodentia; family Muridae; genus Psammomys; species Psammomys obesus. Next base: position 42,691,769 of record NW_026587216.1, on the reverse strand, counting down.
TTTGAAAACAATTAGCATGAATTACTTGTGTGTTCAAAGAACTAATTTTATAGAAACTGTTGTAATGTACAAAGATAAATGTTCAAGGATATTAACTGTTGCATTGTTATTAAAAGTAGTTCAACTCTGAAAATTATTTAAATGTTCACCATAGATAATGGAGTATTACAGGGAGATTTCTAAGCAAGCGTTGGTTTGGGCACCTCTCTGCTCCTAGTCTCCTCCCCTTCCCTATGCTCTTTCTCCCCACCAATAAGCTCTTTGTGCTTTCATGCTATAGACAGTCTATTATATTCCCTTAAACAGTTTTTTTTTTAAAAAAACAACAAGTCTATATAAAAACTGGAATAGAAAAACATGCAAGTCACATTTTAATTTGACAAGTTGCAGAACTGTAGAGTAGAATAGTTCAAAGGTAATAATGCGAATGACAATACAGACCATGTGACTACATACATACATGTACACATAAACATGCATACACAATACACATATACAGATACACACATACATTTACACCCATGTGCATACATAAAATATGCAAATGTAAAAATGTGTATATGCCACACATACATGCAACATGCATGCATATTATGCCACACATGTACATAAATACACCACACATACATACATACATACATAAACGTACACACATATTCTACCTCTTATTATATCAAAGTGACCAGATAAGAAGGACTGATAAAGAACTGCTAATTTGTGGGTTAAGTATTGCAGAATATTTGTATAATTACTATATTCATTGCCTGAATATAACTCATTGCCTGAGTAAAAACAATGAAATACTGCTTTGTTTTAGTGATATAATAATACTGTGATTGCTCCTTGCTTTTTAACTTCTAGAAAGGAATTCTTACACTATTTAAAACATAGTGAGCATAATCCCTAACAGCAATCTATGAACATCTGCTCTTAGACACACAGAGAAGTGTATTCTTCACTCTTCATCAAAGAAACTTATCTTGGCTACAGATAGAGACCACTACAGAAAACCACACCCAGTTAAAGCCCAGAGCTGTGGAGGCCCATCCCAATGGATATGTCTATGAAAACATTCCTGCACCTAAGGTTCAGGGAACATTACGGAAAGAGGGAGTAGGAAGATGGTAAAAGCCGGAGGATCAGGAAATTGGCTGTGAGACTGTGCTTCCAAGTGATTTCAGAAGCTACACCCACAAAGTCTTACCAACATGACTGTCTAAATGTCCATCAAAGGACTAGACTAATGGATATGCAGAAGTGGATAAGAAATAAACAAACAACTATAGGCAACTGAGGAATACCGAGAACAGAAGTGGTCTCCGGTGAAGAGAACACCAAATTGATGTCCACAGCCAAACAGTCAGCCCTGAAAACATACATCCATGTAGCATTTACAGACAGAGAAGGTCATATTTATGAATATATGTATATCCATATGCATGGCAATAACGGTGAAGAAAAGATAATGAATTTGAAGGAGATTGGGGAGTTGAACATAGGAGGATTTACATAATCTAAAAAATTAAATATAAAATGCAAAAAAAAAGATGGCTTAGTAGGTAAAGAAAGAACTTTCCAGAAAGTCTGATGACTTGGATTCAGTCCTAGGGATCCATGCCCAGCTGATGGAAAGAGAGATGAAACTCTTACAAGTTGTCTGCTGACCTCCAGATGCCCTGTCGCAAATCACATGCTCAGGCACAAACACACACACTTTAAAATTTAAAGAGTACATTTTTCCAAATTAAATGGTCATTATTTCAAAGCAGGCAGGATAGAAATAAAGCCAACTTCATGGCCATTTAGTTTTCACTTAGATATCAATTAATTACAGCAGGAAGAGAAAGAGTTGCCCAGTCTACAAGGGATCATACTAAATTTGTTCAACAACCTATAGTACACAGACTAACAAGACACCTCTGCTCTTCTAGGCCCCTTGGATATGGAGTAAGAAAAATGATTTTCCTATCCATAGCACTTTCCCTTGATTTTAAACAATTGCTAAGTTCTTTGATTTTACCCAATCTCTTTTACTTCTTTATTTTTTTGAGAATTATAATATAGTTGCATAATTTCTCCCTTCCATTTCCACACGAAGAACCTACACCATCCCTGCTCTCTTTCAAATTCATGGCCTCTGTTTTGATTAATTGTTGTTTCATGTATACATTTTCCTAAGTGCATAAATACAACCTGCTCAGTCTGTAGGATTTTACATTATGTGTTTGTTTCCAGGGCTACATATTTGGTTATTGATTTTTGTTGTCCTCATAGACTTTCTCTGCATAAAACAAACACTGAAATAATGTATTTCTTTTCTTCTGTCTTTTTTTTTCTCTCCAATTCTGTAGTCTTCATTCTCTGTTCTGATGGCTATGCCTGGTGATTCTTTTCAAATATTAACTTCCAGATAAAGTGTTCTTAATCATGGACATAACACAATCAGCTTTCTGTAAGTAGTATCACAGATTGGGTTCAGAACTAAAAAGCTGTATTTTCACAAGGCGTGTAGCTCAGAAGTCCTGCGCTAAAGCAATAGATTCACTTCCAGCAAGCGTTCATTTAGATTCAATGGCACTATTTCCTCTCAGTGTCTGCCCCCGACAGCAGGGGAGGGGAGCTCTGTAGGGCTTCTTTGTAAAGGAACTTATCTGATTCATGGTGGTAGAAGCCTTATCCCCCAACCACCTCCCTTAAGACCTACCAATAAATACCAGATTTTAACATATAGATTTCAGAGGCTTATAAAATTTGGACTCTAACACGTGTTTCTCTTCTGAAATGACTAGAGAGGTAACGACACCCTTTCCTATGAGCTCCTAGAGAACTTTATTGATTACAATGTGGTGCTTATTTTTTTCCATTGTACCATTATAATTGTGCTTTGTGAAATCAAAAATATATCTCACTAATAGTGTATTTTTTTCAACTAGCCTAGTTCCAAGAATATCATGAGACAGTTATATATGAACAAATTAATATCTATAGATGAGGAAAACAATGCCATTATTTTCATACTAATTGACATGAAAAAAAAAAAAAAAACAACCAAGTTGTCTGTCAGTGAATAAACTGAAATACAAAGAGAAGAAATGTTGATGCAATGTTTTCAGCCATAATTAGGGAGGCAACATTGGACCTATGCAGGGCATATGCTAGAGACTAGCAACAATATGATCCCGTCGACTCACTAGACAGGCAAACAGCGCACAGGTCCTGCTAGTGTTATCACACGATGAAGACACACTGTTACACCGTGGCCTTCCAGGCTCTGATGGGCATGCCTTTGCTGACTGCTCAATGTCTCTAGTTCCAGACAGAGGAAACCATATTAATTAATACAACAAGAAGGCCCATGGGGAGAAAGCAAAAATAACTAACCAAAAAGGAGCAAGATTAATAGAGTATGCAGAACAAAATGAAAGGAGACTCTGACTGTTAAGCTATGAAGAAGAAGATCTGAGAATGAAGATATGGGGGTGTGTAAAGATGAATACTCATGGCACGTGTGTTAACATAACAAGAGGTGTCATTATAACCCGCATTGCCTTATAATGAGGGTTTCCCATATCCTAATGCATTCAAACATCAATAAATCTCTAGCCAGTGAAAAGTATTCCTATCTGTCTTGGTTTTTGGAAATATGTAAATCTGGAAGCCGGAGAAGTTTATCATTTAGCAGAAAGCCAGAGAGCAGAGTGTCATTTACTTGAGGTCATCGAGTAAGAATGACGGATCCCAAATTTCAAACTGTTAATACCACGCTTGCTCAACTACCATGCTAGTCTCTATTTTTTTAATTATGCCAAACAGCCTTTGGGCTGGTATTGTATGCCAGGCAGAGTTATAACCTGTATTAATAATTAAAATGCATTAAGTCGTAGTAAGCATAAAGAAAATGTTCAGTGGATGATGGAATCCTGCGGGATGCTGTACTCTCACCCACATTTGCAGAGAAGAAAGCTTCAGTGCAGTGAGGTTGAGTAACTTAATCCACCGTATAATAAATCATGTACGTAGGAAGTGAAGAAGCTAGGATCGAAATCCCAGAATCCAGCTACTCGTAAACATTTAATCATCATACCCCAATTTCTGATGCCTGGATAGAAAAAAAAAAGGATTAATTTTAACCACCTCAGGTCTAGGGATCATTACGACTGGTTGCTGATCTTGGACATGCTTCAGACCCCTCAGTGCCTCAGAGTTTCTCTTGTAAAAACTGAGTGTAATAAGCATACATACTTCCATAGTAGAACTGAGATGATATGTATACATAACTCATCATAAAACTTGTAAAAAAAATGCTGACTTTTGTAAGCTATTAATGATGGTTAATGTGCCCTACCTAATTTTTATTAAGTTAGTATAGTTTATTTATTTATTTACTTACTTTAATTTATGTTTTTACTCTCTATATGCATGTTCAGATGCCACAGCATATCTGTGCAGGTTAGAGGACAACTTGTAGAAATTCATTTTCTCATTCCTACACGTAAATCCCTAGACTTGAACTCAGGTCTTCTGGCTTAGCAGCAAGCCCTGGTTACCCACTGAGCCATCCCACTGTCCTATTATGTCCTAATTTTAAGCATAGAAAGAAGTATATCAGTCCACTGGTGTTCTTTGAAAGAATTCTAAAAATAAAGCCATCAGGAGACATGGTTGACCATTCTAATGAGTATATATACTCTACAAGAAAACACCGGTTACAGAGCATACAAATGGCTGTGTGCGTTATTGAGGTTAAAAAAACAATACACTCGTTTCAACACTTGATTTCAAAACATCCCTGTTGTGGCTCCTTTAGAAGAGAAAACTGACATTCAGAATGGGGATTCAGCATGTTTTCTGCAAGAAGCCTTCAGTCTCCAGACTAGTTGGGACCCTAAGCACACTCCTTTTGCCCTGGCGTTCCCTGTTCTCTCCTAATTTTTATCTTGCTTCCCCCAGCGGCCACTCTCTGTTGAGAAAGAAGGTAGTTACAGGGATTAGGCCAGCAGATCTCAATTTAAGTGGGGTCCCAGAGCACCAGCCTCCCCCCACCCCACTTCACTGTGAGCTCCAACTTGTGCTTGCAGCTGCAGGTAAGGGCGAGTGAGTTCAGAGACTCTTGAGCGAGGCAGGAGTCTGAGCCAAGCGCACAGTTCAGCTGTTCAGAGAACCCCTTCAACAAAACCTTGCAGCCAGCCAAGAGGAATTTAAGCACTTTCAGATTTAGCTTTTCAATGCTCCTTGCTCTTTGGGCACTTGATTTCATGGGAGCCTAGTTTGGATAAAGGACTAGGGCCTAGAAGTAGATATGAGGTAGTATAGAATTCTGAAATCTGATGTTTTTAACGCATTACTCAAACTAACCCTGAATCCTAACAATGGAGCAGTGCAACCATATTTTGTGTATTAAGAATTGAAATTAAAACAAACAACTCCCCCAAACTTTCCATTCTATTTAAGCTCTTCCTTTCCCTTTTGTTTTCCTCTTCCCTTTCCTCTTTCCTTCTCTTCTCTTCTTCCCTTCCTTTTCCTTCCTTTCCCTTCCTTCCCTTTCCTTCCCTTCCCTTTTGTATTTTCTGCTGCTGGATGAAATCCGGGGTCTTATACATCCAGGCAATCACTGTTCTACTTAGCTTTATTTTCAGTGCTGAAGATCTCTCTGCTCTCTGTCAGCGCAACACATTCAATCCTGAAAATATTATAACTTACCCAGTAGCTTTTGTGGAGTTGTTGGCTTGGCAACAACTATTAACCCCTAATGGAATTGGGTTCATAATCATGAGTATGTTCTTTGACATTTTTTAATTATCTGTTTGTCTAGAACTTTCTTAATTTCATTAAAAAAAACCTCCTGATTGTTCAGGCCATTTCTTTCACAAGCATGCTTCAAGTCAATCGTCTGTTAATTCTCTCATGCTCGCTACAAACTCACAGGGGAACGAGACATAGTTTTTACTTCGGTTAAACTTAACATGAGCAAGTTCTTCCTCAGTTGCACTTTCAAAGTGTGAGTCTGTTGTCTCAGCTCACCTTTCTGCATTGTGCTTGAGCCGATCTCAAATTTGTCAGCATTTTAAGCAAGGTGCTCCTTCATTTTCGCAGGAGCACATGAAAGAACAGTGGGTCATTTACTTCAAAGTCAGAGCTGGAGGCTATTCCTATGTTCTGCTATGCTGAATCACAATCTCTTTTCATGTTTCAAGCTAAAAATCTGTAAGCAGCCACGTGTTTGTCATTGTAATTGATACTACAATGCTGCTATAATGAGGCTCTTTTATCCTCTCATATCTGCTGTGTGCATATTTCCCTTAGCTCACAGTTTCTGTTCATTTCATCCACATCCAGAGCCCATGACACGCGAGTCCTGTTCTCAGTAATGAAACACTATAGAGACTGCAACGAACAGCACCGAGGCTTCTTTTTCACAGTGTGCAATGAGATTATTTGCTGTTATTACATTGTTGTATTTCTGAAAAAAAGTCTCTATTCCCATTGTCACCACATCAAATGAGCTTGCACTGGATTGTTGGACTGTATTTTTATCAGACTGTGGTTAACGTAGTTCTTGGATGTAGCAGTAGTTATGGCCTGCTCAGGACTGCTGGCTTGCCTGACTCAGTGTGTTATCAAGCATCTCCATTACTGGAATAAAAGGAAAACTTTCAGGATCATGGCCATGCACTAGAGGAAACAATTTTACCTGAGCCCTAATACTCACTGAGTACGCTAATCTACAATAATTCTGTGATTGCATTTGGAAGCGATTCTTTCTATTCACTCAGAGATAACTGTTGCAGTACAATAGGCTGCCTCCTGCCTTTCCCCGACAGTGAGCAAAATATGCTCTTCACTGCAAAGAAAGAGAGCAATAGTAGGCTGTAGTATTTGTTTCCACGTGAATTAACAAGTGTGTGAGGATCGTCAGGAGGCCTGGGAAGCACAGTGAGTTTGTACCAAAACATTGATGTGAGATATAGGATGCTCCAGAAAAAAAAAAAAAAAAAAGTACATGTGGGGAGGAGATGATTATCTTTCTTAGAGTTTGGTGAGAAAGCTAATGAGAGATTCGTTGAGTCTACTATTCTCACCAGTGTCAAGCTTGTTAAGAAAAGGAGCTACCTGTGTGCCTGTAGAACCATCCTACACAGGAAATTCCTTGTCAAGAAAAGGTTACATGGTTTCTCTTTCCTGGTCAGCTTCTGGATCTCAGAGCATGATTTTGTATTCTTCTATTTCTGGGGCTTTGTGTTTGCAATTGCCACATAATAATTTCATTTTTATGAGGCAGACTTTGAGTCTAACATAGATGTCACTTGATCATCATGAATTTGCACAATGTTTCTGGATTTCAATCAATCTTTCTCGGTAGAAGAATTAAGTCTTGGAGAAAATGGCCAAAATCCCTTGTCACTTTTTTATTGCCAAATTCTATTTATTTAATCTTCTTTTATCTACTATTATCAAAAAATTCTTTCATGACTATTAACTCTTGCATAATGATCTCAAACCAACTCTTTCCTACCCACTGAGAATGAGAATTTCAGAGATGACAATGAATATAGCTGTGTATACTCTTTTAATAGTTCCCACGTTTTTGTCTATCATATTGTTTCTAATTTTTGGCTTTCTCAATATTCTCTGCCAACTACCTCATGAAAATGACTTCTCATAACCTCAGATTTGCCCTGCTCTAACTTTTCTCCTAATAAAAGGAAGCTGGTTAACTCAAAATGACAGGTTAGTTTTCAGTTAGAATCATGGGGTCTCTTAGTCAAAACCCTTGTTAAAAATGAGTCTCTGAATACTACTCTTATCACATGATAGTGGAGAGTGTCGGTTTTCACGCAAACAAACCCAGATAAACTGGAATGGGGCCCAGCCTCTAACTGGAGAACCCACGCGTACCTGAGGCATTCGAGGAGGTGAAGTCTGGCAGCCAAAGCCAACAGAACGCAAGGAATGCAAACCCCAGGCTAATCGCCCTCATGGTTTTGCTTGATTTGATTAAAACATGTGTTGTATGATGTGTTGTGTAGGTTTCAACATAGTTGCAAGTTTAAGTACAGCTGAATCCTTCTCTAAATTGGGGGAATGTGGTTAGTCAGAGAAAAGAACTAGCAGAGGACAAAAGCTCCCCACAAAACCCATGGCCTCCACCTTAACCTTTGACTCCCCTGAACATCCCTGAGCACGAGAAACGGCTTGTGACATCATCATAGCTCATGCAACGAAAAAGGAAGCGACTTTAGATAGCGCTGCCATAAGGAAGGCATAAGTGTTGGCTGCACAGTGACGAGTCAAGAGCATTTCCCTCCTGCCTGGGCAAACACTTCAAATCTTTCACTTCTGTTGCTTTCAGTCAGGTACTGAGTGACTTCTAGACACCCGTGCTACTGAGCTGTGCTGTGTTCCTACGCAAAGGAAGAAGGAAGGAAGTGCTAGGACCTGGAATGTGAACATCAACCGTCTGTTGATGTCCTTTCTTGGGCTACACCTAAGTGAAGCTCTCTGAGCTCTTCTGTAAGAGTCACACCTTGGCATGCCTCTTTACGTGTCCTTTTAGTTTTGACTGTGGCTCCAAACATAGCCACTCAGAAGAGGCAGAAGAGATTCACTGGAGAGCAGGGCTGGATCCACAGGTTTGTGATACTGCAGCCTGAGAGCAAATAGTGGGGCACTTTGCACAGTCAGGTCTCTGTGCTTCAAAACTGCTCAGCTCTTCCCTTTGGTCATTCCCGTACAAGGGCAAGAAGGCAGGTTGGTTATGATCTTCCCTTTAGGAAAATCATTACAGCACTGGCCCTGATTTTCTGTTCCTCTCTCTCCACCCAACATAACCTTTTAGTTAGGAAAGTTAGTGATTTTAAATAGAGGCTGAAGACTTAGGGAGTCGAGTTCAGAGGATTCTTTTGGGCTTTGTAGCTTCTCAGCTTGAGCTAATGGTAGGAATCCTTCACTGCCTTAAGCATCAGAAGATTTGTCGGTCAATCCTTGCCTCCTGGATGAAATACCACCTTTGTAAGGTTCATTGCTTTGTGTTCGGCGCCCTGGACTTGTTTCTCGAACATTCCCAGCAGCTCTGAGCTCACACTTGGAAAACCGCATATTTTAAAAGATGTCTCACTGATATGAAAACCTAATCAGTGAATAATATAAAAAAGGAAAGTTATATTTCTGCCTTTACAAATGCCCCTTCCGTTTATCTCTTAGGTAATATGAAGGGCAAAAACATCTATAATAATAAAGAGATGTTTGATTGGGATTGGATGTTGCTTTCTGTTGTAGTATGCATGTCAAATCCTCCCACAGGCTCATGTGTTTGAGTCCTTGGCCTTCAGCTGGTGGCAATGTTTGGGAGGGTTGTTGAACAGTTAGGAGGCAGAGCTTCTCGGAGGAAGTAGGTCCTCGAGGGTAGACCTTGGGGTTTCAAAGCTCTTCCTTCTTCCAGTGACTGCCATCTTGCTCCTCTAGCCATGTCTCCTCCATTTTGCTTTCTCAAGCTGACAGCCAAGGCAAACCCTTTCTCCTTTAAGTAGTCTCATGTCAAGTATTTTGATACAATAACCAGAAATGTATGACAACTCAGTCCCCCCTCTCTTCCTGTGATATCTTTGGTACCCACATGCAAAGAAGACTTAGAAGATGTATGCCTCATGACCAAACCTTTGGCAGAGTACAGGGAATCATAAGAAAGAAGGGGAGTTAGTCTGATGAGGAAAGGATAGGAGCTCCACAAGGACCAAACATATCTGGGCACAGGGTCTTTTCTGAGACTGACGTGCAACCAAGGACCATGTATGAATGTAACCTAGAACCTCTGCTCAGATGTAGCCTGTGGTAACTCAGTAACCAATTGGTTTCCCATAGTGAGGGGAACAAGGACTATTTCTAACAGGAACTCAATGACTGGCTCTTTGGCCTCCCCACCCCCCAAGGGAGGAGCAGTCCTGTTAGGCCACAGAGGAGAGCTTTGCAGCCAGTCCTGAAGATACCTGATAAAACAGGATCAGATGAATGGGGAGGAGGTCCCCCCTATCAGTGGACTTGGAAAGGGGCACGGTGGAGATGAGGGAGGGAGGGAGGGACTGGGAGGGAATGAGGGATCGGGACATGGCTGGGATAAAGAGTTAATAAAATGCAACTGATAAGAAAAAAATAAAATTAAAAAAAAGAAGATAAAAAAAGAAAAAAGAAGATGTATGCCTTCTGTCTTCATCTGCACTTTCTTTTTGTTTATTTATTTATTATTTTTATTAACTACAGTTTATTCACTTTGTATCCTCCCTGTAGCTCCCTCCCTCCTCCCCTCCTAGCCCCACCTTCTCTTCCTCTTCTCCACCCATGTCCTTCCCCAAGTCCACTGATGGGGGAGGTCCTCCTCCCCTTCCTTCTGATCTTAGTCTATCAGGTCTCATCAGGAGTGGCTGCATTGTCCTCCCCTGCGGCCTGGTAAGGCTGCTCCCACTCAGGGGGAGGTGATCAAAGAGCAGGCCAATCAGTTCATGTCAGAGACAGTCCCTATCCCCATTACTATGGAACCCACTTAGACACTGAACTGCCATGGGCTCCATCTGTCATCTGCACTTGTTAAATCAAGTTATGAAATGGGTGACAGCTCAACAGTCCCATTTCTATGTGTACAGTCAAAAGACATAAAAATGTATGTAAATGTCAAGACTTGGCCACATATTCAGAGCAGCATTACACAGAACAGCAAAAGAATGAATCTTGTCCAATACAAATATCGATCTTGAGTTGATGAATGGATACACAAAATATTCTTTGCCCATATAGCAGATTACTCAACTTCAAAAATGTGATCCGAATATACAGATATTCATCCTGAAAACATTTTAAGTGGAAGAATCCAGACAAAAGACTTTATGTTGTATAAGTCAATGCATGTGCTGTGATGAATAAGCAAATCCATGGAAATTGAAAGAATAGTGACTGTCAGTGTGATGGGGAAATATTGCAGAAGAGAAAATCAGGAATGACTACGATCAGAGACAGGGGGTTCCATAGGTGAGATTAAAATGTTTAGAGTGAAATAATGATCATAGATGGATGGCTTTAGAAAAATACTGAAGTCTAATTAATTATATCCATGACATTTAAGTTTTATCTCAGTAAGTCGGGGCCAGTTCATGAAATTTACTAGACTTGGGGGCTTACCAGAGTTACAAATCGCACCAGGCCAACTCTGTAAGGTTGTGCGGGTCAGTCAACAATTGGTGGAGAGGGTACTGTCTTCAGTGGAGCTGCTGCAAGTTGGGCTGGAAGATTCATGGATGCAGTTTTCATGAGTTACTAGCCATGCAGGACTGAACCTCATTCATGCTTATTTACTTATTAAAAAATGTATTCATTTTATATTGCAATTGAAGCCCCCTCTCTCGTCTCCTCCCACTCCCATCCTTATTCCCTCTTTCCCCAGCTCCTTCCCCGAGTCCACTGAAAGTGGGTGTTCTCCTCCCCTACCATCTGACCCTAGCTGAAATCTTATCAGGACTGCCTGGATCCTCTTCCTCCATGTTCTGGCAAGGCCGCCCCACCTCCACTCCCACCCTCCAGGGACAAGTGATCAAAGAGCAAGCAACTGAGAAGGAGCTCCACAAGGAGAGCAACAAAGCCAAAAATCTGAGCCCGGGGGGTCTGCAGAGACTGATACTCCATCCAAGGACCATGCGTGGAGAGGACCTAGACTCCCTGCTCAGATGTAGCCCATGGCAGCTCAGTCTCCATGTCAGTCTCTGAGTAAGGGGAGCAGGGGCTGTCTCTCATGCTCTTTAAAGGAACACTTATAAAGTCATTAGTTTCCTATGCTGGAGTTGAGTAGACTATTTCTTTGGTCTGTGGTTGATGCCCTCGGTAGAGTCTGATGCTTATTCATTTCTGATCAGGAAATCAAGAAACACTCTCATTTTATTATAACCCAGGTCCTAGTGGATAAGGAATTGCATGCCATTATTATTTGGTCTTTTATATCCCAAGCTACTGAACCTTTAGTGCAGGTTTAGAGCATTTGTATATATATTTAGGGGACAGTAACTACTCACGTGTTTGGAGAAATTATAAGGATTGTTTGCTTTTGTTTATTTTTTATTTTTAAGAATTTTTCATGTGGCCTGAATACCAAAGTATCTCCTACCTGTGTGCCGCTTATTAGTCTCACATTCCCTGCCATACCTGTTTGTTCCTCAGCATTTCACTCTTTTTTATCTTAAATTTCGTTTTTAGTTTGTTCCCTCCTTGTATTCAGAATTAAACTTAAAAAAAAAAAAAAAGTTGTGCCTCTCAGTCTTACGGAATTCATTAGAATGTATCTATATGCAGTAGAAATTGCTAATAATTTTTACTATAAAATTTCATTTTTACTAATAAAATTTGCTATACAATATCAAATAGAGATTTTTTTTCCTCTGTTTCAATAGTATTTCCTTCTGTTTTCCTTACTTATATGTTTCACTTGCTTGAGAAATCCCACTTAGTTATGATGTATTCCTCTCTGTGCTTCAGTGGTAGTGGTATTGTTGAGCTATCTTTTTGTCTAGTTATGTAGTGTTATGATCTATAATTTTCCTTTTCTCACATGTCCATTGTTTTGATGTCAGATTAAGTGGCCTCAGAAGATGAAGTGAACAAAATTATCTTGCTTTCTTTTTGTGTTGGTGTTGTTTTGTAAGGAATTGGTGTCCAGTCTTCCTTTGCTGTACAGCTGTGTGTTCCTGAGCTTTTCTGTGTGGGAAGGTTTGGATTATTAATTTAATTCCTTTGATTGTTGTAGTCTCTGAAATATTATTTCCTCTTGAATCAGTTTTGGTACTTTCTGTCTAACTTATTTTTTTTCCATTTTATCTTCATCACTGTCCCTTGATTCTGTACTCAGAAGATAATGTCAGCTAGGCCACTATAACTCTGCAGAGGTCATGGCGTTTGATTTAAACCCACATCTATTTGGCTTTCTGATGCCAAGAGGTTGACCATGAAGAGATGACACCGTATCATAGCCAGAAGGGGAAGTGGAGAGTGCAGGAAATTGTCCAAGGTTTTACACCATGGAAAAGTTGTGTGTCAGCCTCAAACGAACTGTACTTCCTACTTCTTAGCTAGAAAAATCATGTTTGAGACACTACAAAATTTAGCAAAATAGGCTGAGCTAAGTACTGTACAAATTTTGTGTCTTTTGAATCTATATATTTGTTAGAATGTTATTGTAACCTATCATAACCTATCATAACCATATCACAATATTTAAATGTTCTTAATCTACTACTTTTAGTGTAATAGTTTCTAAGGCTTTAATTTTATTCCATCTAATATCACTTTTGAAATTTCTTAACTCCTTCTTGTTTTCTTATACTTGCCATATTTTCTTTCTGAGTGTAAGAACATTTTGTTTAGTATACATAGTTATAAAATTTATAGTATCTTAGACTTTTACATTATTTAAAATATACCTTAAATAACAAACTTTTATATTTTAATGGGCATTTTAAACTTTTTAAATCTTACATTTTCTAAGATAGTTGAAAACAACATAATAAGTCATAGTTATTTGGCTTTAAGTTTAATTTGCGTATCTAAATATACCTAAATTGTTTTAAAATATTTATATTTTAATATTTACTTTCATCATATTTTCATATTAGTGAGATTTCATTGATAAATGATAGTGTACTTAATCTATTTTAAGATTATGTTATCATTGTGTCACCTTCATTTAAAGGTGATAAAATTGTGAAAACACAAATATATTAAAAAGGTTATCTAGCAAGAGAAAAAATAAGGTCTGAGACCCAAAGTTGCTCTTACTTAGCACACTTCTATGATTCACTATCTGAAAGCCAAGTATGGTTAACTTCTTAAAAATCTAATTCTAGACATAATCTCTACCGACAGCTCAAGGCTCAAATTCTTAAGCATATATGTATCTTAGTCTATAGTAATATGTCAAGTCATATGGGACATAAATATTTTTAGTTCAAATCACCTAAATCCCATTAAAAGTAACATCTCTTTAAGCAATGTGCTTTCAAATCTGTTACATATTTAAATCCATGATGTTGAAGCAAAATTGTTAACCCATTCACATATAGTTAGTTTTCTATTATCTACTTATCTGCCTGAGGACATTGCCTCTTAAATGTTCAACTACTTGGCCTTTGACCTAACATGATAGACCCAACAGTGTTGACCCTTAGACAGAATATTACTGTGAAAAGAACAAGAGGACAAAAATACAAAGTTTATATTTTTGATCTCAGTTTTCAACATGGAGCTCACACCAACATTTATAAACCGAGCTGCATCTGAAATGGCAATGCTTAATAAGCCCATCTTCCAAATACAAGTATTTCCTTGTTTTCACAGTGATTGATCTGTGAGTGGCATTGCCATCCAACCAACATCCAGCCCCCCAAATGTACAATTCTCTCTGTTTCATCCTCTCACCCCTCCCTCTAAGTACCTTCACGAAGCCCCCGTCCTTTCAGTTCTTATCCAAACAGCTGTCATTTCACTCTTCGTCCTGTCTGAGCATGTGGCATCTCCACAGGCGTTCTAATACCCTGTCCTCTCAGAGTCAGACCATCAAGCACCCTCTCCCCACCTTCCTCATTCATTCTCTGCAATCCTGCCATGATGACCTTTGAAATCTTCAGATAGGCTCAGATAACACCATCAGATTGGAGATAATGTGAAGTTTTACTAAGGGAGTCACTTTCAGATGTCTTTAAATTTGGTCTCCAGTTAACATTCCAGAGGTCAATACTGAATATCTTCCCTCAGTAACTCTGCATTTTACTGCTTGAGGCCTGGTTTCTCACTGAGCTCAGAGATCACCAGCTAGCAAGGTTGGCTGGCCAGAAAACTGTGTATGCCCCTGTCTCTTCTCCCATAAATTCACCATGGTAGTCAACTTTTTACATTTGTGGTGGGATTTGAGCTCAGGTCAGACACCTTACTAACTAGTACTTTACCAACTGAACCATCTTCCTTGACAAAGTTGTTTTTCTTAATGTTTCCTAATCTGGCACATGGATCCAAGAAGAAGCCTAAACTACAGAGAGCAGAGGTTGGGAGACCAGACCTCGGCTTTGAGGTCTCTGCTGAAGTCTCCTTGTGCTGTGCCCCCCTGTAGTTTTCCCAGAGAACACTCAGTTCTCTTTCTGAACTCTCCTTTAGGGGCCCATCAACATTTTGACTCAGGCCGGCTCCCTGTGCACCCTAATGAAAAGAAGTCTCTAACTGAACATACACATTACTTCATAGTCTGCTTTATTTCACTCCTGCTTTCTTTGATTTTGCAGCAATGTCTCCTGGGTAGACACTCTTTGTTCTTCCAGCATCTACCAGAGTGCGTAGAACATAAGAGATATTCCATTAATTTGTGTTAAACATGCACGGACAATCTTTCATACAGCTAGAAATCTAAGATTTTTGGAAACAAATTACCAATTATTAAAAACAGGACTCTCCCCCATCAGGAAAGGAACAATTTGAACAAATTAAAGTTTGTTTGTTTTTTTTTTTTGTTTTTGTTTTTGTTTTTTGTTTTTTTTTTGTTTTTGTTTTTGTTTTTTGTTTTTTTTTGTTTTGTTTTTTCAGATACTGTTATAACATTTATGACTACAAAGTTCAGAAAAAGTTCATTTCACCGACAATGACAGCCCACTCTCAGTGATGGGATGCCCTTAGGAGATTTGGGGTTTAACCTAGAATTCAACAAGAATGGGCAAGGACAAAGACAGAAACCAAGGTTTCCCAGAAAATTTAAAGGGATCTGCATTCAGTCAACATGCCCACAATAATCTCCGGATACTGTCTGGCAACAAATGTAGGATTTCCAGAGCCGAAATGTTGATTTGCTTAGCTATAACTATTACCTTGATGAAAGACAGTTTCGACTCTGTTTTCCACCACCACTTTCCTCTGATAAGAACATTACCACTGTGTGTCTTTCCTTGGGAACCCATGAGATATGAGCTTTATGGAAATATCCAGAGAACTATAGCAATTTAACATGAAAAGAGTTGCCCAGATTTAATTTAGAGACCATCTATGGGTCAGAGAGAGAGAGAGAGCAAGAGAATTTTTTTATTCAGATCTCGGAGTAATCCAACAGCTTTGTGAGAGAAGGAGAGCTCCTTTTCATGTCAACGAGTTCTGAATTCTCAAGTTTGGGCACAGAGCCCATCCTGTGATATGTTAACTAAAAGGAAAAAAATGCCTTTTCAGGCATCTGCCGTCCTTTTCCCCATTTCCATAGCAAGCTGTTTCAAGGTGCTTCATGAAAAGCTTCTCAAATCCAACTTGCTCTGAAAGTCACAAGTTTGATGACTGATGAAAGACTCCCAGAGAGTTTTTGCATCTCTTCTTTAGCAAAGATCTTGAAAAGCCAACCGCCTGGGAAAGAGCAGGATTCATGCTCCACAGAGGCTCACCGTCACCTACTGCGTTTACAGCTTCTCCTATTCACCAGCTCCCCGCAAGCTGCACTTCTGTTTTCGGGAGGCAGAGAAAGACTGAGTCATGAGAAATCTCATACCGAACTTTCTTTCATTTATGGAAATTGTGAGTTTAAATGTTACAAATAGTCACACTTTTACTCACATTATGTGAAAACACACACAGTAAGTCCTTGACTATACAGAACTCGCTGGAAGTGAGTTCCTCTCAACAGCTGAATATTCCAGATGGCTTGACGCTGTTTAACCCAATAAATTCCAGCTATTTAAAATGTAGCAGATAATCTCTGAAGCAGATTCCACTTTGGTCTGTCTGTAAACTTTAGGGTACAGAGCATACTTAGAGATCATAAAATTTATAAAAGTTTCCTTTAATTTTTATTATTATTATTATCTTAACTGACTAGTGTATTAGAAACAATGTGCTGTCTTTAAAGTACTTGACTAAGAACGACTTCAAAACAGCAAAGAATTAAGTACTGTGATCGGGTATGGACACTGTATGTTAGTATATTACAGTTTTTGTAATCCAGCACGTGGGAAAGAAGTATATGACGTAATGTCCAGTGACTACTACACCAGCCAAGTAGGATATTGCTTCATTGATCCACCAACCTCAGTGCAGAATTTTCCATGTGTGTCAATGTCTGGTGCTTCCTTTATGACCATTGCAACCTCCCAGCCTTCCTTCTGTTGTTTCTTGAGTCATGCCTTGTGCCTATCAGAATGACTGACATACAGTAGATATAAAAGCATATGTTTAAGATATCAGAAGATGGAAAGATCTCCCGTGCTCATGGATCTGTAGGATTAACATAGTAAAAACGGCCATCCTGCCAAAAGCAATCTACAGATTCAATGCAATTCCCATCAAAATACAAATATAATTCTTTACAGACCTTGAAAGAAAAATTCTCAACTTCATATGGAGAAACAAAAAACCCAGAATTTCCAAAACGATCCTGTACAACAACAGATCATCTGGAGGTATCTCCATCCCTGATTTCAACCTGTACTACAGAGCAATAGTAATAAAAATGGCCCGGTATTGGCATAGAAGCAAAAAGGTGGATCAATGGAACCAAATAAAAGACCCAGAATTGAACCCAAACACCTACGAGTACTTGATTTTCGACAAAGAAGCCAAAACCATACAATGGAAAAAAAGCCAGGATCTTCAACAAATGGTGCTGGTCTAACTGGATGTCCACATGCAGAAAAATGAAAATAGATCCATATTTATCACCCTGCACAAAACTAAAGTCCAAGTGGATCAAAGACCTCAACATAAAACCAGATACTCTAAATCTGTTAGAAGAAAAAGTGGGGAACAGCCTAGAACTCATTGGCACAGGAGACAACTTCCTGAACAAAACACCAACAGCACAGGCTCTAAGAGCAACAATCAATAAATGGGACCTCATGAAACTGAAAAGTTTCTGTAAAGCAAAAGACACTGTCGTGAGAACAAAACAACAGCCTACAGACTGGGAAAGGATCTTCATCAACCCTATATCTGACAGAGGGCTGATATCCAAACTTTATAAAGAACTAAAGAAATTAAAAAGCAATAAATCAAGCAATCTAATTAAAATGGGGTACAGAGCTAAACAGAGAATTATCTGTAGAGGAATATAGAATGGCAGAGAAACACCTTAAGAGATGCTCAACCTCATTAGCCATTAGGGAGATGCGAATCAAAACGACCCTGAGATTTCACCTTACACCCATCAGTATGGCCAAGATGAAAAACTCAAGTGACAACACATGCTGGAGAGGTTGTGGAGAATTGGAAACCCTCCTCCACTGCTGGTGGGAATGTAAACTTGTACAACCACTTTGGAAATCAATCTGGCACTTTCTCACACAATTAGGAATAGTGCTTCCTCAAGATCCAGCTATACCACTCCTAGGCATATATCCAAAAGAAGCTCAAGTACATAACAAAGACATTTGCTCAACCATGTTTGTAGCAGCTTTTTTCCTAATAGCCAGAACCTGGAAACAACCCAGATGTCCCTCAGTTGAGGAATGAATACAGAAATTGTGGTACTTTTACACAATGGAATACTACTCAACAATTAAAAACAAGGAAATCATGAAATTTGCAGGCAAATGGTGGGATCTAGAAAAGATCATCATGAGTGAGGTATCCCAGGAGGAGAAAGACACACATGGTATATACTCACTTTTATAGACCTCAGAGATAGGATAAACCTAATAGCTACCCAAGGTTCATGGACAGAAGAGCATAAGGCTGGTGGTTCTTTTCGTTCTTTTCATGACTTGACATTTCTTTCCTCTTCTACTGAAGTCTTGCTATGTAGACTAGCCTAGCTTGAAGTCAACATCTTCAAGCCTCACCTCCTGAGGAGCAAGAAAAGAGGCATGTGCTACCAGACCTGATGATTTCATTACCTCTCTCCAGCTCACAGTCTCCATCATGGTGCCTTGTTTTTGCATTCCTATGGGGCTTTGAATAGGAACGGCTCCCATTGGCTCATATATTTGAGTGCCACAGAGATAACTGTTTATTACATATGTATATATATATATATATTCCATTAACACTTGTAAAAATGCATATATAATTAAGGCTGAAATAGGTCTGTGTGAGGGTCCATAGTTTGTTAGTGGGTTGAAACCCAGGTATGTTATAATTTATACATGTTCTTCTAAACCTCAAAAATGACAAATGAAACATTACATACACCTGGATATACCTTTATTAAGGTCATGTAGGATTTGTATAAAACAGTAAACAAGAACAGCAACAAACTCTCATAGGAAAAAATACTTCATAGTTTTTGGATTGTGAAAACATCTAAAGCCATGAAGTTATGGATTCACCACTAGAGAAATGCAAATTAAAAATCACAGTGAGGCATTGCTGCCCAGCCCTTCAAACAGCTTCAATCAGAAAGCTTAACAACACAAAGAGGTACAACAAGCGTGGAGCTACCAACCACAACTCTTCCATAAAACTGGAAAATTACTTGACAATCTCTTATAGAGTGAAACATACAAACTCTGTGGCTTGATGATCCTAAGATGACGTGTTTATATGAGAGGCAAGAAGATAGAGAAATAGATAAATGTACACACATTGTTTGTTTGATCCTATCAGCTTTGTCCCTAATAGTCTAAACTGGAAGCTTCCAAAATGTCCATTAGTTAATGAGCACATTAACTGACAGACATAAAATAAAGCAAATTACTGATAAATGAAACAGAAGCATCGATCTCAGAATGTTAAGCACAACATGTCTTAGACAAAAGATATATAGTGCATAATTGTATTTACATAGATTTTAAAATAGGAACCGTCATCTGGTGGTGGAGCATATCAGGTGGTTGCTAGAGAAGGTCTTCTGGGTCGACAGGTGCATGACAGAATAGCCTGGGGTGGTGACCATGTTCACATGTTGAACGAGTTGATGAGTAAGGCCAACACTCAGTGCAACACTGAGACATTGCACACATGTATAATCTGTCCTAGAACTCGTCCCAAGAAGAGCAATTAAACTTTGCTCATTCCATTAGTTCCTTCGCTTAGCCATATATCGATTCATGGATTCAAATCTGGTATCACATCAGAGAGATAGAAACACAAGGACCTGGAGAAAGGCTCAGTTGTTGAGAGCACATGCTGCTCTTCAAGGAAATCTAAGATTTGCTCCCAGGACACATCCAGCCGATCGTATGTTATCTCTGTCCTCCGAGGGTATTGTACCCACATAGGCAAATCCCTACATGCATACACAGAATTTAAAATATTTCAAAAAGAAATTCAATACCTACATGCTGGCTCTGGAGGCCATGAATTTGAAAGAGAGCAAGGGAAGAATGGTATATTTGTTGTTAAGGAAGGAAAAAAGAAATGGAGGAAGATGATATAATTATATTTTAATTTATTTTTAATTAAAATAACATTCACAAATAGTAGCTTTGGGTATTAATAAACATGTACATTTGACTCATATAGTCAGTAAAATCAATGTATCAGTGTTGATACACATCTAATATATAATTTATTTGACAATTGTTTTTTAAGCAAAAAAATTGTTAAAGTACAAAAATAAAGCTGTTTTAGAAGAATAAAGTTTTCATTTTTGTATTGTTAGAAAGAGAAGAGAAGCTACAAAAAAGCAAAATATAAATTTATAAGAAAGCATGTGTTTGGGTATTTGGTTTTAAAACCAGGGCTTATAATTCTGACAGGTCTTGGAATTTTTTGTCATATTTTCTCATGATTTTACACAAACAAAGGGAATAGCTTAATACCTCACTGGTTCACAGGATTGAATATTCTGAACCTAAAATGATTCATCCATCGAGAAATAATACATTTATAAATAAAAAATTCTGTTTAAGCCAGATGAAATATACATTATATTTTGTTTACATGAGGGTTTATTAATGCAGATTTTCTCTTCTCACCCCACTACATTAATAAAATGTGCCCGACCGTCATCACACTCTTACAGGCTAGAGTTGTTATGAAATATGGTTGCTAGGATACCTTCATTATTTCATCATCAAGTTACACTGATCTATCAATTAGTATGAAACCCTCAAGTTAATTCTCAGTCACATTTACACACATTCTTAGCATATGACTTTCCTTATCTCCAAGTGACATTTCTCCCTGTGCATTCACCTTCTACTCTATAAAATATTAAACATGAGGTTATTACATCAGTTTACAAATTACAGCAGAAAACAGTCTCCTCTTAACCTTTCCTCCTACTTTCAATCGTGGTGAAACTTTTCGGAGCCAACATTCATACATAGACTCATTTTTTTTATATATATTTCTGAATTTATTTCTAAGAAAAATTGATATCTAGAAAAATGTATGTAAAGAACTGGTATCACTTTTTTTTAAATTGTTTTGATCCTCTTCAGGCCACAGATGAAAAGGATCCAGGCAGTCCTGATGAGACTTGATAAACTAGGAGCAGATGGCAGGGGAGGAGAACCCCCTTTCAGTGCACTAGGGGAAGGGGATGGGGGGAAGAAGGAGAGTGGGACCAGGAGGGATTGAGGGAGAGGGCTACAATCTGGATGTAAAATGAATAAGTTTTAAAAATAAAAAATGATTTAAAAATTAGTAAAAATGATTTTAAAATGTTTTGGAGGTAATACAGAAGACTAGACAGCCGCCCTGCTTGTGTCTTTAGCTCTAGTGATTTTTCCCGTCGGTAGTTTACGCGTTAGGGTTGTGTTCATTAAAGATGTTTGCTACGGGGTCCTGTAAGTTCATTCCTAGCAGATTCAGCGGATGTTGGTTTGAGTTGTTTAGTGTATAATTTAAATTTTTTTTAATATAATAAATTCATTCTGTTATACTTTTCCACTTGATTCATGCACAGAGGATCTGGAGAGGTGGCTCAGTGGTTAAGAGCGATTTTATTCGTGTAGAGAACTAGAGGACAATTCCCAGTACCCTTCTGGCAGCTCATAACTACCTGCTATTCCAGGTTCAGATGATCCAATGCTGTCTTGTGGCATGCATGGGTTACTGTATGCATAAATTTATATAGGCCCCCATTCATACAAATAAATAAAAATAATAGATAAATAAATCTGTAACTGTAATGCCTACTCATTTCAGTCTATTCACCTAAAATAAAAAAAAAATAGACTGCATCTTCTTCCAAAATATGAAGGCAACCTATTCTGAAAATTGGTAAGAAAATATTTACTCCATTAAAAAATGTATAAGTGTAGAAAGCTTTTCAAAATTTTATATTAAAAACAAAAACAAAAACTGAGCAATGTCCTTTGCAAAGTATCTTGTGAAGCCAAAAGTGAAGAGTTCCTACTGTTTAGAATTTTTAAAAGGCGCTATCATCCTTCAAATTTAATGATGAACATTTGCCTTTGAAGTTTTATTTAAACTATTATCACAGTAAAATTAAAAAAAAAAAAACTAATGAGGGAAGAAGACAGAGAATTCAAGGAGTGGATGTCTCAGTTCTTAAAAATATGTTTTTTACACAGTTCATATCTTTTTATTTAATAAGTTCAAGGCTATTGTATCAAAACCTAAAACACACAGATGTAATCTTTCAAGAAATTTGCCTGGCCAAAGACTGTCCACAGCTGTTTTCAATTTGCTGAAGTATATGTGTGGTCCTCACTGCAGGTCAGAGAAAAAGCTCTTTTTCAATTTCCATGTGTGGCTTGGCAAGTCATCCAGCTGAAGTGAGCACAAACTCACATGAGAACATTTTCTTTTATCAATCTGGTGTTCTCCGAGCTAGGTGAAACATGCCTTCTAATGAACTCCAAAGTCATGTTGATACATGTGATGCTTTTCAGGCCTTCTGTGTTAATCATATGGGTTTTGAAAGTAAAGCAGCCAAAATTTTAAGACTTTAAGGAACAAAATAAAGGGCTGGAAGCAGTAGAGTACATGAGCTGAAAGCAGAATGACCTAAGTTCAATGTGAGGATCTATGATAAAATGAACAGATGATAGATAGATAGATAGATAGATAGATAGATAGATAGATAGATAGATAGATAGATAGATAGATGAAGCCCGCAAAGAGAAACAACAACCATGTGGACACCATTTTATCTTGTCACAAGTAGGTATCACCTTCAGGTTGTTTTCTTCTATTTTTATTAAAAATGAGTGAGAATAGTATCAAGCAAAAATCACTGCACAAAGTATGGCACAGACATGTCTTCTCTCTTTGCGAAAAGGCTTCAGACCTCTTCTTCTGGCATCTACTACAGTAATTATGTCTTTTGTGTTAGTAAATATTTTCATTAGTTTGTATATTAGTGTGTTCTTAAATTTATAAAATTATTATCATCTAATATTTCACTTAATTTTATGAAATTATCTTTTACTGTATCATAGCTCACTTAATGTTATGAAATTTTCTTTTATCATATCTGTAGCCTTTGGAGAAAAATTATTTTGTTTGTCATAGTACAATAATCATATATCACCAGGACACAATTTTACATGATAACTTGTCAAATATTTATTAACAGTCAGCTAGATATAATAGAAAATAGTACTTTATGTATGCACCATGGTTGAAATGGAATACGTGTTCTAAATCCAATCTGGAGGTGAATGGATGGGGTCAACTTTACTTCCACAAGTTTGTTTAGACTTAGTTAGGTTTCCCAAAAATCATCATAGTGAATAAATTATATCCATTGCATTCCTTTTTATGAGAACGTGTTCCTTTATTGCCTTATAGATACAGTAAAGTATACTGAACCTTCCAGTAGCACAGGCCCTGGAGGGGAGGAGTCAGGAAAATCAATTCTAGGCCACTGGACTACTAAAAAACAATTAAACAAACAAAAATTAGATAAACAAAAATTTTACAAGAATGTGAAATAAATTGCAAATATTTTATTTCCTCCCATCTCTGAATTATGTATACCTCCTTAATGTCATGCACTCTTGTATTTGAGGATATCAAAGATAATTAAAATAAGTAAAAAAAAATTACCAAAACAAGAAAAGTAAATAGTAGAAAATATAAAATTTGATGACTTTAGATATGGAAAGCCTTGAGGTTGAAGAGAAAGAATTACTAACCCATGCAGTTCATAGAAAAAAAAATGTGAATGAGAAATGAAAGAGTCATCATCAAAAAGAAAGGTGAAATTAAATGGCAAGTGAAAATAAAAAGATAAATTTTTATTTGGTTTATTATTGTGAGTTCAAGGCTGCCTATAAGTATTAGCATTAGTAGAACTACAGCCCTGAAAATCAGAGAATCTGCAGTCAGTATGCATCTCTGTTTTGAGCCAGGGTCTTCTTATTTTTTTCTCTCTCATATATTTCTCTGTTGAAATATAAAGCGCAGTGAGTATTTGCTTTGTTTAAAAGCATGGCGTGTGCAAGTTTTATCTAAATATTCTGTCTAATATCCGGCTTTAGAAGTCACATTCAGTGTCTAACCTTCACCCGTCACCTTGCTGAAAACCAGTGCATGAACTTTCTGGGAAGCTGCCTGCGTCACAGGAACCAGGGCTCTGTCGCAGTCTGTGTGTTTATCCAGAGGCAGTGTCCAAAGTGAAGTACCTCTGTCCACAGATTATCCCAAACTGATGACCCTTAATCCACGATGCTGGAAATCACCCACACCTAGAGTAAGATGAACTGTATCGTCACTAATCATACAGAAGGGGAATAAATAAATTTCTCCAATTCTCCTGATTAAGTATCGTAGCGTTCTGACATACTAGCCCATCTCCGCCACAGAGGTAAAGATGCTGTATTCCCGATGAAAGGAACAGTACTTGGCACCACGGTCTGCTCATTCCTCTAAAGCAAACAGTTACCCCGAAGGTTATTTTGGGTCCTATAGGGACGCCTCGAGAACTATTTTAGGAAAAACACGGGCTATCTGTCAGAGCCAACCTCTACATCATGTTAATCTAAATTACAAATGAAATTAAACGCGGCTGGCTTTCTGTGCATTGTCTTTGATTTCTATTTACCTTTATGTATAATCTATAATAAAAAAAGGATAGAAGTGCGTTTATTCTGCTCGCTGGAAGCTCTGAGTGACTGTTTAAACTGATCTTTTAAGTTCCATAAATTAATATATATATATATATATATATATATATATATATATGCCATGTTAAAAATTACCATGTCAAAAATTTTATAATTTTTCTCATGTTCAAAATTTGTATAGCATAGACAAAGAACTTTTTAGTATTCCAGCATTTCTGGCTATGTGCATTATCAAGAGAGAAATCCTCCTCACTGCTTCATAAATTTATGAGTTTTTAGTCTATATTTTCTTCTACTATTAAAGAAACAAGTCAGGGAAATTTGATTCATTTCTTATATCCACATACTTATTCAGTAGCGGAGTCAACTCAAAAAAGACCTTGCATCACCTGACATTACACCTTTATGAATTCTGCAGCCCACACTGGACCAGACAGAATTTTAAAAATCTAATTATCTTATTTCTTATTGTTCCCCAGTGACACTCACAATGAATTCAAGTGCAGTGACGTTAGCGTCATTGGACTGGTGATGGCACCTGGAAGTATGAAACCCTGAAAAAGCCGAGAACTGTACTCAGTCTTAGCATATTTTTTTTTCTAGAAACTTCTCTTCTTCTACACGAGACAAAAATGAAAACTTGGTTGCTGTTCTACAGCATTTGACCCTATCAGAAGACTCACACCTATGAGAACAATCACTATTGCCTCAACCAAGTATTTCTCAAATTATGCATGCCCACTCTCGACAGAAAGGAAAGGAAAAACTGTCGTCTACTTGTCAATCAGTGCAAAAACAGCTACGCATATTCACTTGTCACTCATTTGAAACCCTGAACTTTCGTACTTCGTCTAGCTCAATGCTCATTGTTTCACAACATGTTTTTTGAGAACATAATGGAAAGAAAAATATTCATCTAATTTGGGAGAAAGTGGCTGCTACATTTTCATGTGGCATGTGGCCTTTCTATGTACACAATGGTCTCCTGCCATGTACCAGCTTTCAACACTGGCATGTCACCTGGCCTGTGGCTTCTCATGTTCTCACACTTGTGCTGTGGTCCAACCAACTTATTAAGCCAAAGCCAAAAAGCAGGTGGGACACATGCTTGTTAGAGACTGGAATGGCAGGCCACATGCCTCTCCAAGTGTTGTCAACAACTAGGGCTTGTTTGGAAATTTTGTCGCCTGGTTACAGAAAACATGACTTGATGGAGCATCCAGTAGAGAAGTGGCATGCCCTTTCTGCACAGAGAGGAATTATCATGGAAAATATGTTATTAATTATTTATACAATAATTTTCCAAATCACACATTTACTACTGAGCTCTATTATTTCTATAAGGAATGCAAGTTAATGAAATCTGGGACCTTACAACATAATATGTAAAATGATGGGAGCATACCATAATTGCAGCTATACCCAAAGTTCAGATAGCAGAGGATGGGAGAAAATAGAATAAGTGACAAATTAAAAGAATGCAGTTCTTTTTAAAAATGAATACACAATCTTGTAAAAACCCAATTAAATCACAGTGCAGTATAATGATTACGTTTTATCCGATCTACTCAGCTCTGGAAAAAAAAAAGTTTTTCTCCTCTAAACCTAAGAAAAACATCCCTCAAAATCACCTTAGAGCCTAAAACGGAAAATATTGTCAACACCACAAGTTTCACCGCTGTAATATAGTCACTCAATTACCAATGCATTTTCACAATTTATCAATAAGCACAAAGAAATGAGCTACTGAAGTGAGCCCATGGCTTGTAAGTTAATAATCTATTTTTCTAAGATGGATTATAGGCCTTTAAATATTCTTGTTTCTTTTGATATCTTTCTCAAATACACAAATTCTTGCCAGCTGTTTTATCTCACCTATGTTGGGCCTCACTGATCAGAGATCAGATGATAGTCTTCAGGTAGAAACACACTAATAAAACTCATAGACAATTTGCAAGATATTAGTAAATTTAGTCTTCATATAGATGCCCACTGAAGTCTTATATATTGCGGTATACCAAGAGTCCAGCTACATTTCACTTCTCAATTTCATCTACTAGGTAATTCCAAATTAAACTTTAGATTACATCTCAGTAAACATTTAGAATGTTTCTACTAAGAAATAAAAAAAAAAAGTTTTCTTTCAGAATCATGGCTCTGAAACTCAATTGATAGTCAACTAGAAATGCTGGTTTAGGATTATCAGTTATCCAGGCAGTTAGATGAATTGCAACTGTCTCCCCCCCCCACACACACACCTTTGCAAAGTGGAAGCTTGCCTCTGAATTTTATTAATGAGGCTCCATCTTTGCTGCCAACCACATAGGTTAGATGATGACAAAGATATAAAACTTTCCGGGCGACAAGGAGGACAAGGGTGACATCATTCCCTTCTGTTTTCCTTACAGTTGAAATATATTTCTAAGAGATTTAAATGATGATGCTAAAAGGAGCTTTGTGGGGAGATCAAGATGGGTTTTTCATGTTTTCTTCAATGAACAGTTAGGGGTAGAAGGCTTCATCTTTCATTCTGATCTACTTTTCTCGTTTTGTGCTGAATTTGTGAACCTATACCTAAACGTATGCAGTGTAGCTTACTTGCGTTCAGTACGATAGCTAGCTAGCTTCTGTCCTTAAATAAAACAAAACATGTCAACAACTAAGGTGCCTAGCAGACCACAGTAATTTGGGAACTACCTTTAAGTATTAAAGGTGGTAAAGAGATAAATAATATAGATTGAGGTAATACATTTTTAAAATTTCATGGAGAGGGAAACATTTGAATACCAGTAGACATTTGACAAGGAGGGAATGTGGAGAATATTTTAGGCAAATGCAGCAGCTTGAGGGAAGATATAAATGCCCGATATGTGCTTGGGAGTTAGCCAGGGGGACAGTTTGTCATTCAAAAAAAGGCAGAAGGATGGTAGGGTGAAATACCAATAAAAGGCCTGCTTGGCACAGACCATGGAAGATCCAGGGTACCAGAATGAGAAGCATGTACTGAACAGGCAGTGTGGAAAAACCAAGGGCTGCTGCTGCTGGAAGATGGTCCTCCAGAAGTGGCTCTTGACGGCTTTGTGTTCAGCTCTATCCTGTAGCTAAATGATGAACATGAATGTGGGAAAAAAATGGATAACATAATGGCAAGTGTTGGCAGTCCATGGAAAGGGTCAGTCAGTTCTGAGGTCAGGGTTCATAATCAAACATGAAACTTGAGCTAGCCAGTTCTCTCTTTGTCGTCTTCATCCAGAGAATCTGAATTTTTTTTCTAAGGGCACTATTCTATGATTTTATCAAGAGATCCTGGACCAGTACAATAGAGACAGGCTTGAAAGTAGGAGAAAGCAGATTCTATTTCTGATAAGAGACCCTACCCTATCTACCACCACACAAAGAACAACAACTGAGAATCAGTTTCAACTATTATTTGGATATTACAGAGAATTGAGAGACTATTTATTGGTGTCGTTGAGAGTCATGAAGAATCATAAATATGCCCTTGGTTGGCAGATACTGTTTTACTTTGGACATGCTGATTTTGAAGTACCACTGAGATGTCTGTGCCCTATCTGTGTGAAGGCAGAAGGCAATAAGAAAGAAGAAAATGGGCAAGGATTTAATAATCTATCCAACCTTGAGAGAGAACTGCTTCTTGTTCAATTCTCAGAATTCTATTGCAAAAATGTTTGGCCCTGCTAGAATCCAGTTCTTTAAATTTTAGTTCAGAGTGTTATTTTGAATTCTTTGGAAGCAAATGAAAATGACACACACCTTGGTCAGACACTTAAAAGGCACTTTGCAAATGGAGCTCTCATTGTCCATGTGTCTCAGAGAGGCTGAATGTCTGGATCAAGGTGACACAGTCAGTTACCAGAGAGTGATGATTCTGTCCAGCTTCAAAACACAGGTCCTTTCTGCTACAACAGAGTGACAGTTAGTGAGTTTGAATTTCAGCAATCGCAGCAGACATGCAAATTGCTGGTATATATTCATGTACTGCTCCCTAGACGTCCTGCTGTGCAGTGCCTAAGGCAGAGTGGCTGATGGGAATGGCTCCATGATATACATGGTTGGTTAAAAAGCAAACCGTTCTACAGAGAAGTTTCATTTGAGCATACTAGCTCCAGGTGGACCAATATTACTGTGATCTGATTTTTTTAACACTTTTGAAATAATGAGACAAATCTTAGAATGTTTTCAGAGCTCCATCAGTTGAAGTTACAGGGACCATCCTCCCTACGAATGTGTTCTTTCTGTCTCTCTGTCTTGGTGCCTCATCTTTCTGTGTAACAGTAGTTCCTCTTATTGCTTTTTAAGTTACCATACAAGATACTGGATTTCTTTATTATTTGCATTCTTACATGGCCTTATAGTTCTTCTTATTCACCTTTCTCTCCAATTGTCTTACCCATTCCTCTCCATCTTTCTTGCTGGTCTCATCTATTCCAGTGATTTCTCCTGCTTTCATGTCACTTGTATGCCATTATCACTTCCTTTTTTTTCTTTTCTTTCATCTCCATTAAGTGTCTTCCAACTCATAAATGGACTAATGAATTATGTAGACAGTCTGAAAAAAACGGTTAGTGAGTATTGGAAGAAGTGTTAAAAACATTCTTAGCTATCAGAGAAATTGAATTTCAAAACTCTTTTGGATTCTGTCTCATACTAATCAGAATTTTATTGTCATTAAGGAACACAAGGAATACTGTTGAAGATGTAGAAAAATAATTCTTACACAGTGCAGCCACTAAAACCAATATGAAGTTTCCTTCAAACCTAAAATTATAAGTACTTATTATGGTACTTATAAGTACCATATGACTCACCTATTCTTGGTGATCTGCTGAAGGACTCATAACTTGGTGTGGTACACAAATATGTGCATATCCATGCTTATTGCTACATTATCACAATAGCTATGGAATAAGCTCAGCCTAGATGACTGTCAGTAGACGCGCAGACAGAGAAAACACACATAGAGACTAGTAACCGGCCAACACACAGAGAATAAAACGTTGTAGAGCGTTCCTCCCTAAATGGAATATCCATATCGTGCGTCCTCTCTCCAGTACTCATGGATCATGGCCGAACACGGGTTAGAACGGTTGTAAAAGCCAAAAGTGGTGGATGACTACAGCTAAACGGAGTTGTCCAGTCAAAACTGGGGAGTAGCACCTATGAACTGACATTTGCTGTGAATGCATGCACAGTGCCCCCCCCACCCCCCCAATATCAAGCCAGACATAAATCCCAGCATGGAGTGAGGGGATGGTTGGGAAATTCTAGCTCCAGCTGAAGAGCTATTGTGAGTTGATGTCTGTTGGAAGAAGACTCAGTTTCCTTCGAGAATTTGACCCCTGAGAGAAGATGAGATGATGCCCACACTCACATAGATGCTCCTACACTCATGCACTTACTGGAAGCACTAAGCAGGCTCCATGTGGAAAGAGAGAGAGACAGAGACAAAGAAGGGCAGTGAGAGACACAGAGAGGTAGAGACAGACGCATATGACGTAAATAAGGGAAGGAAGAGTAATGGAAGGATGTGGGGAGGGTGAAAACACATTGTATACTTGTATTACAGTCTCCATTTACAAAAAGACAGACAATTTTATTCATTCAAAAATAAAAAAGAAATCATGACATTTGCAAGAAAATGGAAATTATTGTGTTAACTAAAAAAAGCCACAATCAGAAAGAAAGACCTGTGCTTTCTCTTATGTATTGAATCTAGATTAAAAATTAGGTAGCGTGTGCCCACATGTGGTGTGTGTGTGTGTGTGTGTGTGTGTGTGTCTGTGTGTGTGTGTGTGTGTCTAAGTAGAAAAGGGACTGTGAGAGAGGAGGAAGAGAACCCTGAGCTTACTCTTAAGCATGGGTCTTCCATCCCCAGTTTGGAGACAAGAGTCTCCTTGTCTTCCGTCCCCAGTTTGAATTTTTCTTTTCTGTGTGTTAATCTGGACTTCTCAAGGTGTGATTTCTTGAGCTGGATGTGATGTTTAAGGGGTAGCATGGACTTTTTAGCTATTGGTAGCTGCTTTATAATGTTGGTCACATTGGTGTTTTTTGATAACCTCTGCTCATCTCTGCAGACCTGTTTGTCCCAAATGCTTTCTCTTTGACTCACATTTTAAACCCCAACAATCTCTTTCCTCTTTAGCTATGACATCATGCAACTCACACAAGGCTGGCTTTCAGAATGCCTGCTTTAATATCCCTGATTCTGGCTTATTACCTGCAACACACATATATTTACTTTATTCTTTTTAATTTTAATTTATTCACTTTATATTGCGTTTGTAGCCTCCTCCTTTCCTTCCAGTCCCATCCTCCTTTTCTGTTTCCGCTATCCTCCCTCTGCTACTCCTCCGAGAAGGGAAGCACCCTGCCCCCAGCCTATCAAGTCGCATCTGGACTGAGCACATCCTTTTTCCCTGTAGCCTGCTGAGGTAGCCTTGCCAGGGGAAAGTGATCAAAAAACAAGCAACAAAGTCCATGTCAGAGTCATCCCCCACTCCCCTTACTAGGAAACCCATATGAGGACTGAGCTGCCCATTGGCGACATCTGTGTAGGAGGCCTAGGTCCAGTCCATACATGATCCTTGGTTGGTGCTTCAGTTTCCACAAGCCTCCCTGGGCTCTGGGTAGTTGGTTCTTGTTGGTCTTCTTATGGAGCTCTTGTCACCCACTCTTCCACAAGACTCCTTGTGCCCCCCTCCCCAATGTTTGGTTTTACATCTCTGTATATCTGTTTCCATCAGGTGCTGGGTGGAGCCACTCAGGACAGCAATGCTAAGCTCCTGTCTGCAAGCAGAGCAGCGTATCATTAATCATGCCAGGTTTGGCTGTCTCAAATGGGGTCTCTGGTTGGGCCAGTCATTGGTTGGAGAGTCCCTCAGTGTCTGCCTCATTTTTGTTCCTGCACATCTTGTGGGCAGGGTAAATTTTGGGTCAAAGTTTTTATGGGTGGGTTGTGTCCCCTTCGTCCACTAGGAGTTGTGTCTAGTTAGAAGGTGGCCTCTTCAGTCTCCATGAACCCTGTTACTAAATTCTTTTTTTTTTTCCATTATTTCCCCTTCAGGGTTAGTCCTGTTACCACAAGGCGTCTGATTAAGCCACAGGTCATAATCAATGGATTCTATTTCAGTGAGCAATAGAAGACATTGCTGGTAAAAAATAAATTCATTTAAATGCCTAAAAAACAAACAAACAAACAAACAAACAAAACACTGTATGCTTCTATCAATTTAAGTTAAGTGTTTCCATGATAATGATTTAGATACCCGCATGTTATAAATGTTAAACACACATATTTCAATAAGCTTAAGAACATGTAGGGGTTGGTTATAGGTAGGCCAGGTTGAGTACCAGTGATTGATAACTTCACTGCTATTTTCTGTAATAGTTTACAGGGAAGTTATATATTAAAATTGTCTCTCTCATTATGTAAGTTCCAGGAAGAAACCTCTGTCTTGAGAGTTTCCAAGCTCTCATACAGTAAATGATACAATATATCATTTGGTGAATCGTTCACGGAGTGTCTGTTTCTTAAAGGATGTGATTTGAACCTGAGAGCATTTATGTGGTTGGGGTTAAGAAGCAGGAGGAAAAATAGCTACTTTGTCTCATAGAATCGTCCAGAGAAAAATTTGAAGATGAATTTCAGAAAACTAAATATTTTTTTTTTAATGTTAAGAAGCTACAATAAAATATGTGATTATGTCTCCCTTGTTAGCTAAGGCAAGTGCAATCAAGTCCTGGGAAATTCATTGAGTTATATGTGGCCATTTAAAAACAGCTCCACTTTCCTAAACGTGATCCGAATTCTAACTAAGAGCCCAAATGTAGGTTTTCTATCACTAAAGAAAATCCAAAAATAACTTTCTGTAGGAAGATATCCAACATAGCTACTCTTTCTTATCAATTCTAAGAGACACGGATCCCTGATCTCCAGTGACACCTAGTATGGATATATCCATTATTTTAATTTTCATACTACTGCATTTGCTTTACATGTCTACACACTGAGTGGTTTGAATTTTGACTTATTTTCTTTCAAAGAACGATACATATATATATATTTATGTACACATATATAAAATTGCAAATAACATTTCTCTTCACTGGTATTTTTTCTTCATTTATATCTTTGTGAAGATGTCAGGTCTCCTGGGACTGGAGTTACAGACAGTTGTGAGCTCCCATGTAGGTTCAATACTAGGAATTGAACCTGGGTCCTCTGGAAGAGCTGTCAGTGCTCTTAACCACTGAGCCATCTCTCCAGTCCCTCAAATAACATTTACAACTTCTCACTGACAATAAACATAAAACTTATCTAATTAAAATAACTGCCTGATGAATTTAACAATTCACTTGCAGTCAATATGTGTGATCATAAGAGACAGGAAATATCAACACTTTGATTCAAATATACATTTTTTGAAAGATGAAAGATGTAATCTAATAGCACTTTTAAATGTATAAGCTCAAAGTTAAATCTGAATAATATTCTCTTAGGGTTTGATATCAGCACAGTAATTAAAAATCAAGAACAGGAAATCTATTGTTATTACCATTGGAAAGTTATATTCTATGCATAATGTGCCGTATGCATCTCAAATAGAGCCTGTGGTTACCAGCAAGCAAGGCATTCGGTATCTGGGGTAGATTTATCTTTCAAGACTTAAGTTAAAGCCCATCTCGAAATCTTCATCACAATATCACCAGGGGTTCAAGATATGGCAGTTGGTCAGGATGGCATTTGTGAAGACATTCATCTTCTGTACTTCTAAAGTTTTATCTCTCAAAGACTTCAAAAATTCTTATAGATCTCCTCTTCATAACCCAGCTGTAAAATAAATCCCCTCTTTTTGATTACTTTAACAGTCAATGGAGAGATGGAGAGAGTTACACAGTTTAGAAAAACCTAAGATTTATTTAAGTGTTGTATGAATATGGACCGTTGTTCTGGTGAACCCTGAATGTTTCTGTTGTCCATGTCAGTAGGAAAGTCTCAATAATTGGTTCCCTTGTCTCTTCAACAAACGGTTCCCCCCCACCACCACACACACAAAGTGAGGCATCCTGACGTCCATCCCTAGAGTTTAGTTTTTCCAGTTCTTTGCCTTCATCCTGCTTCCTTTTGGATGCCAGCAGAATGCAAAGTTATTATGCAAAGCTGCACAGGTCATTTTTGTATAGCATATTGCATCCTAGGGATGCTCTCTGGATATCAAGCAAAACCAATATAAAGTCATATGTTATTATGAGAAGAGATTATTTTCTGAAAGAGTTCTGATGCCATCTCTAGACTAACAGATTTCTCTGCCCAAAATCTAGTTGGGCATTTCCCAAGGTCATAAAAGCATGAACAAGGAATGTTCACCCATATGTTCCACGCCTATACCACTTTTATTCCACCCTTCTGCATTTCATCGGTGTACAGATAATTCCTGCTAGAAATGTAAATGCTCGTATTTTCCCAGGCTTTACTTAGGTGGCTAACTCACTAATGCCTCTAGCAGACTATGTTCCCCGTGGTGAACAATGGAGCATTCTGGTGCCAGCCCTCCTCTTCATTATTACCACTCCAGTGAATGAATTTACCAACTATCTGCTTCTAGGAGGATCACTTCTTCATTTGATCTACAAGGCTTTTCTCCCTGTTGCTACCTTCAACAGGGTTTCATTGGTAACTAGTCCTGTTGGGTACCCCACCTGATTTCACCTTCTCATTTCTTTCACCCATATACTCCTTGAAGTCGCTGTGTTTATTCTCCACTGCTGTACTTCTCTTCTTATTCATGAAGCGTTCGTCCCTTGCCATGATCCCTCTGCTACAGCTGGCCAAGCGCATGCCAACTCTCCATGCCCAGTCCTGACAGTTCCACAACTTTTCATCTCTACATTTCAATGCTCCACGTATGTTGTTTAAGTTATGAAGCATGGGTGTCATTTTCTTACATAAGCCTGTATTTTGTATTTAACTCTTTAATATTATTTTTGTGTAGTTAAATTTTTCAACCACCACAGTAGCTGAGACCTAATTATTACATCCTATAGAGTGACCATTTTGCTCCTTTACGGCATTGTTTCTCATGCTAATCAGCACCAAAAAATAGCTACTTCCTCTTCCCTTAAGCTCTGGCACTTTTTATTAATCTAATATGACCAGGATACATATTTACTGGATAGTTTTTTGAAAATGCCACTTAAACCACACCTCTACATGTGGTCTAGTATTAAATTCTCATGCTGCATTTCTCTAACTGGATTGACTTGAAGATCTTTTGCACCTCAACAAGAAAACACATTTTTGTCAGTTGTTCTTATGTTTATCTGCTGGTCACTTTCTCTACTCCTTGCATTTTCTCTGGAATGATCCTTTCTTCTGTCCCTCTATTCAAGCTGACCATTTCATTAACATTTTCTCAACATTTATTCTTTCTTATAGGCATATTCAGAACAAGTATATTAGAAGAAGGTTATTCTTTAGTTCTATCTTTCCTCTGCACATGACAAATGATCACAACACAGCAGAGCTGACCTACAAACCATGGATATCAGCTTTCAAGAAAAGGGGGATTAAAAAGAAGCCAGTGTGAAAGGGGAAAAGAGACTAGAACAGAAAGGGCTAAAGGGGTAGAAGATGTTGAAGCCAGGGTAGAGTAGGGATTATGTGGAAGAATAAATAACAAGAAAGACCTTTGAAAGAGTCATGTAAAAAACTATTGCTGTAGAAACTTCAAAAAACAAACAAGCAAGCAAACTCACACACACACACACACACACACACACACACACACATACACACACACACCAGTTGAAAATGGAGTTATATGGCAATAAGGGAGCAATACCTGATGATGAATGGTATCAAATAAAAGCCATTGTGAGGCATGGACCACCACTTCTTGAGCTGTTAGTTGGTGGGGTCTCAAATGCATCATCCCAAATACTACAGCTTCTTGTCATTGTCCTTATTTACCATGTTGATGGTAAGACCATATTGTTATAGATACTTAAGTCATAGGTATGGAGAAATCCAGACTTATACTGACTAGGAAGCTTCTTTCCTACTGGTCAGCTTTCACAGTTCTGGAAATGTCTATGTTTGCTAGCATGATAGAAAAGCCATCAACGATCTTACTTTGGTGTGAACTGTATAAGTTAGGAAAATGACTAACCTAACAATATATACACTGGTACAACAGTGACACAAATCTTTTAGAAGTAACGAACCACTTTCTGATTGTATTTAAAGCCTGCTTCACGAGAGACAACACATACCTCAAACTGTTAACTGGACCCAAAAACCATGGCTAGACAGGTCATAGGCCCTAGACAAGAACCCAATACTCTGAGAAACAGACATAGTAATAGATTCCATCTAAGTTCTTATTTTTATACCCATGGACTAGTGCATCTCTCAACCTTTATAAGAGAAACCTATTTTCAACTGATAGCAATTAATCCAGAGAACCACAACTTATCAATGTGTAGAGAGCAAGAGCATAGAGTGTTCATTTCTGAGTGGAACATTTATATCACACACACACACACACACACACACACACACACACACACACACACGGCTAAGAGCTTTTAGTGAAAGAGATGGAGGAAAGATGGTAAGAGTCAGAGACAGTGGACGTTTGCCAGACATGACAGTGCTTGCGCACATGAACTCACAGCAGCTGTGACTGCATGTATGAGACCTATATATACCAAGCCAGCCAAGATCCCAGTATGATGGAGGACAAGCTCATTAAGTCTTGGCCCTAGCTGTGGAACTCCTGGCAATGAATGACTGCTAGGAAGGGGAAAAATCAAGTTTCTGATGGGATATTGACCCTGAGAGTGACACGTACTTGCATAGATTGTTCTACATCTCTGCACATACAGGTAGCACCTCATAGACACAATGAGTTTAAAAATTGAGCTCTGGGGGTGGAGAGATGGCTCAGCAGGTAAGAGTACTCATAGTTCTCATAGAAGATCCGGATTCTGTCCTCAGTACCCATATGGTGGCTGAAAATCACCTGTAACTTTAGTTCCATGAGATCCAACACCCTCTTCTGTCCTCCATGGGTACCAGACACACACACGGGATACACACATAGATGTGAGTACTCACGCTTAAACATAGAACAAAAAGTAAAGTCTTAATAAAACATGTAAGTTGGAAGACAAAAGTGGTGGGGCATAGGGGAGAATTAAAAGTTGATGTCATAAAAACACATATATACATCCATGAGAGTCTCAGACAATAAAGTTTAAACTGTAAAAATGACCCTTTTAAGTGCAGTGCCTTCTCTACCTTATTTTGAAAACGCATTTCGTTAAGTATGGTCATGAGCACCCAACAGGCGTTAAATGTAGGTGAGCTGAAGAGGTGGGCAGCAGCATATTCCATACGGTGAGTCATTTAGACGGTCCCACCCATAACCCGCTTCCCTACCCTGTGCCTTCCCCTTTAAAGATATAAAATAAAAGCTGTTATTCATGGCAAATAAAGTCACCGAGCCAGGAAAGGGGGAATTCTCCAAGTCCCCATTCATCCTGAAGCCCACCCAGGCTGAGCAATGGAGAGGTGACATTCTGCATCAGCCAGCACATCCGTAATTTCTCCCTGCTCCGGTTCCCACTCCCATTATCTCCCCACTGCCACAGCTGCATTCTGCTATTGTCAGTGGTAAAGATGAGACATCCCTAATTAGAGGGCAGGATAAATTGCTTTTATCTACTTTTAACATGCTTTTACATGGCACCTGGTACACAAGCCTTAGCTAGGCAACCATAATTTGAAAAGCAAATGAATGTTCACAGAAATACGATACATTTTTTAAAAGAAAAATTAAATATATAAAGTAGCAAAATCAACATGCTGGAGACGGCAGAGGTTTCAGGCTGTCAGAGTCACGTGTGTATCTGTGTTGCAGTGAGTTACAATCAGCAATCAGTGAGCCCATATATCCTGGAGACTCCAGATTTAAAGTCTTGAAAAATTATCAGGGCAAGAAACAGACTGAAGTTATTCCCTTGACAGTCTCTAGAAGAAAAGATTTTTGAGGAAAGTCAGCAACAGAAAATATTCAACCAGATCTTTGCTGATTTTTTATATATCTGTTCATTTGAATAATAGATATCCATTCTACTTGAATTTCTATTGCTAGTCTTGTATTCTTTTTTATTTATTTTTTTCTTGGTGGTGTAGAACAATTTCCAAAATCAAACAATTTATCAGTTTTTGAAACACAAAACAAAGACAAATCAAACATTGTTAGATCTATAGTGTGTGGAACAGCAATGCCATTCTGTAAAAATATCTGACATTTATTATCACTCGGGCTACACACTCCACAGTTGCAAGTGCCCGACTCGCACACAAACTCCACAGGCTCCTCTCCCTCTGATCATTATCAGCAAAAATACATCAAGGGTTTTCCTCCAGCTGCATCCATCAAAGCAAAACTTGTGCTCTCTGCTCTGCCGCTCCTATGCTCTTCCTCTGGCATAGGTGCCCTTACAGCTGTAGGAGCTACTGTGCTGCCAGCAAGCTTTCCTGACCTCTCTCCTTGGAGGCTGCCTGATGACTGGCCATTACTTTCAGGCTTTAGGAGCTGTTTGTTATCTTTAAATAACAACTGAGCTACATTGCAAATTCACGGCTGGTGTAGGACACAAAGCCAGCTGGAGTTCTCTAATGCATTGAGCAAAAAGGACTTTCAGATAAAAGGAAATGGTAGACATCCACGTGGATATGCAGAGTAAACTGAGTCACAGTCTGAGGTTTCCCCAGGCCCTGATATCCCTG
This sequence comes from Psammomys obesus, assembly GCF_907164565.1. NCBI lineage: Eukaryota > Metazoa > Chordata > Mammalia > Rodentia > Muridae > Psammomys > Psammomys obesus. The sequence continues at coordinate 42,652,985 of NW_026587216.1, read as the reverse complement.
ATATCCTGATGTGTGTAACTTTTCTGTATTTGAAGGCGATAGAGCTTTCTTCCTTCCTTCCTTCCTTCCTTCCTTCCTTCCTTCCTTCCTTCCTTCCTTCTTTCCTTCTTTCCTTCTTTCCTTTTTTCTTTCTTATTTTCTTATTTTTTTCTGGCATGCTAGAACAGGGCAGTTTTTAGCAAAAACATGAGTTATGTATTTTTTAAAATATATTTTAATGTGTATAGATGTTTTGTCTACATCGGTGGGCACAATGTGGATACAAAGTCCATGGAAGCCAAAAGAAGGGTTGCAGATGTTCTGAAACTGGAGTTAGGGATTGCTGTGAGCTGCTGTGTGGGTACTAGGAACCAAACCTGAGTCCTTTGGAAGAGCGGTCAGTGCTCTTCACCAATGAGCAATCTCTGCATCCTCAAGATTATATATTAACAGTATCTCTAATTTAAACAAATTGTAGCATGAGCAATGGACCAGTGCTTCCTTGAGATGCTGTTGCATTACCCCCGCCTAGAATATGCTGTTTCTTACTGTACCGTCATCTTAGTCATTAGTGCAGCTGATTAGATAGTGCTGTGATTGCCACACAGGTGATAGCGGTGCACTTTCTGACCCTCTCGTGCTGAGTTATAACGTTGTCATCATTTCTGATCAGCAACTCACAAATGGAAAAGGCATGTCACGGTTGATGGGGGATTTTCTATTTCTTTCTTTCTGCCTTGGCAATCAATAATGCTCAATACTGTGGCTGATCTGTGAGCCTCAGAGTGAAAAGAAAGCGAGAAGCCCAGAGTTGTTCCATGCCTGGCATGAAAGCTATAGCAAGAAAGAGCTTGTTGTTGGAAGTGATTGGAATTAGTGCTTTTTGCTACTGCAGTGTTCACCAGCCCGCCTTAAGTTCGATGCTATTATTATTCACTTTGTCCTCTACCTACTGCTCTACCTGCTTTAACTTGTTAATTAAGCTCACTGTGTACACTGAGTTATAGTCACATCTGCCTTATCTTTGCTATTTATAAGGCTACAAGACAGATCACTATCCTACTGATAACTTGTAATGTATAGCCTTTGACTCTAGGCAATACTGTTGGTCTATTTATTTATTTATTTTCAATTTTTTTAGTTTTTTAATATTAGTTACAGTTTATTAACTTTGTATCCCGCTCCCTCATTCCCTCCCAATCCCACCCTCTCTCCCTCATCTCCTCCCTGCCCCTTTCCAAGTCCACTGATAGGGGAGGACCTCCCCCCCCTTTCATCTGACCCTGGTTTATCAGGTATCTTCAGGACTGGCTACAAAGTCCTCCTCTGTGGCCTAGCAGGGCTGATCTTCCCTCGGGGGTTCATGTCAGAAATAGTCATTGTTCCCCTTACTAGGATATCCACTAGGTTACTGAGCTACCATGGGCTATATCCGAGCAGAGGTTCTAGGTTATATCCATACATGGTCCTTAGCTGGAGAAACAGTCTCATAAAAGACCCCTGTGCCCAGATATATTTGGTCCTTGTGGAGCTCCTATCCTCTCCAGGTCACATTAACTCCCCCTTCTATCTTATGATTCCTTGCACTCTGCCCAAAGTTTGTCTATGAGTCTCAGCATCTGCTTTGATACACTGCTAGGTAGAGTCTTTCAGAGGCCTTCTGTGGTAGGCTCCTGTCCTGTTACTTGTTTTCTCCTACATCCAATGTCCATCCCATTTGTCTTTCTAAGTGAGGATTGATCATTTTACCCTGGGTCTTCTTTCTTGTTTATTTTCTTTAGGTGTATAGATTTCATTATGTTTATCATATCTTATAGGTTTATATAAATGCATCTATACCATGTGTGTCTTTCTGCTTTTGGGATACCTCACTCAGGATGATTGTTTCTAGGTCTTACCATTTGCCTGCAAATCTCATGATTTCCTTGTTTTTAATTGCTGAGTAGTATTCATATGCACAGGTGACAACTTCCTGAACAGAACACCAACAGCACAGGCTCTAAGAGCAACAATCAATAAATAGGACCTCATGAAACTGAAAAGTTGCTGAAAAACGAAAGATACTGTTGTCAGAACAAAACAACAGCCTACAGACTGGGAAAGGATCTTCACCACCCCTATATCTGGCAGAGGGCTGATATCCAGAATATATGAAGGACTAAAGAAGTTAAAAAGCAACAACTCAAGCAATGTGATTAAAAAATGCGGTACAGAGCTAAACAGAGAATTCTCAGTAGAGAAATACAGAATAGCAGAGAAACACTTAAAGAAATGCTCAACGTCCTTAGCCATCAGAGAGATGCAAATCAAAACGACCCTGAGATTTCACCTGACACCCATCAGAATGGCTAAGATTAAAAACTCAAGTGACAACACACGCTAGAGAGGTTGTGGAGAAAGGGGGAACCCTCCCCCATTGCTAGTGGGAATGCAAACTTGTACAACCACTTTGGAAATCAATCTGGCGCTTTCTCAGACAATTAGGAATAGTGTTTCCTCAAGATCCAGCTATACCACTCCTAGGCATATATCCAAAAGATGCTCAAGTATAAAACAAAGACATTTGCTCAACCATGTTTGTAGCAGCTTTATTCGTAATAGCCAGAACCTGGAAACAACCCAGATGTCCCTCAGTTGAGGAATGGATACAGAAATTGTGGTACTGATACTGTTGATTTAAAGTGAATTTAGTTTATCCAAAGTTGACACTTCTCTGTGTTCAGGCGGCAGTAAATGAGCACTTGCATTGACCATTCTTCAGGATCATTACTTGGATCTGTGCCTCAAAGTTAAAAAAAAAATTATCAAGTCTGATACAGTAGAAAAATATTTTCAAGTTAGCAGGTTTTGTAATAACCAGCTACTCGGTATCTGCTAATTCAGCTTGGCAAATATGTATTAGTTCTCCACTTGTGTATGCCACAGTTGCAGACACTGAGAAATTATGAGTATTGACAATTCTTGAGGAATTAACAGGGTCAAAGCTTTAATGAGTTATATTTTTATCTTCATGACAAATTAAAAATATCTACTTAGTAGACATATTGCAAGGGTTGATGAAAATGTTATTTTGTAGGTAATATAAGTTTCATATACGTGTGTATATTATATGTGTTGGATTTTTGTTTTTGTTGTTAATGTTGGAGGCAATGTCTCATTATATACCCCAAGATATTCTTGAACTCACACCTTGTTTTAGATTTCCAAGTGTTGGGATTAAAAACAGACACCACACACACACAAATCCATAATTTTTTGAATTTCAAAGCATTTCATAAACTAGGACATAAAATATTGTAAGTTTTGAATAATGTTTTTAGCAATAGTCTTCTATATTAAGGAATAAAGCTGGATAGTCTAGGTAATCTGTTGGCTTATTTCTTATGACAAGTATAGGTCTTTCAAGACATAAATTTGCGAAGGAGTTGTCAGGGTGTATCACTATGTCGCCAAAGCTGGCCTTCAACTCCTGATGCTTCTACGTCCACTCCCACAGCACTATGATTTCATACCTGTGCCTTTATACCTGACTAAGAACTAAAACAACCTTAAAAGTCTTCCTTTAAAGCTGTTTGTTAATAATTATAAAACTTAGAACCGTGAGCGTTTGAAGTAGAAAGAATATCTGTATTAAAAAGAATAATAGCAACAAACACATCCATTGTTGGAAGAATGCCAGTCCTAACTTAAAGTTTCAAAACCGACCAGTTTTGTGGAGATAGAATGGAATTAAGAGTGTCCTCAGAAAAGTGAAAAATCTTACCCAGCTCTTGTGGTGACATTCATCATGTGGGAACATATTTAAGAGGGCGTGTCCATGCCTGGATGGAAGTGGTTCTGAAACTGAAGCTTTCTTTCTACAGTTGATTAGGTGTGTAAGGATGGTTTGAGGGGATCATGGGAGAGCAAGAGCTGTTCAGTGACTATGGAAGCGGGGCCATAGCTCAGTGCTTGGGAGCTTGAGGCCCAAGCTTCAATCCCTAGGACTGGAAAAGAAAAATGGCGAAAGAGCTTTAAAATTTACCCAAGTATTCCTCTGAACAAGGGGTCAAGGTCCTCTCCATTCAAGGTCCTTGGCTGAACTCGGTCTCTGCAGGATCCCCTGGGTCCAGGTTTTTGGTTCTGTTGTTCTCCTTGTGGAGTTCCTGTACTCTCCAGGTCTTTCTACCTCCGTCTTCTTCCGTAAAGTTTCCGGCACTCTGCCCAAAGTTTGGCTATGAGTCTCAGTGTCTCCTCGAGACCCTGGTGGGTAAAGGCTTTCAGAAGTCCTCTGTGAAAGGTTCCCATCCTGTTTCTTGTCTTCTCCTGCTTCCGATGTCTATCCTGTTTGCCCTTCTGGATAAGATTTCAGCCTTTTCCCTAGGGTCCTCCTTGTTGTTTAGCTTCTTTAGGACTATAGATTTTAGTAATTTTATCTTAAGTTATATGGTTAATTTTTCCTTTGTAAGTGAGTATATACCATGTGTATCTTTCTGCTTCTGGGTTATCTCACTCAGTATGATCTTTTCTAGTTCCCACCATTGGCCTGCAAATTTCATGATTTCCTTGTTTTTAATTGCTGAGTAGTATTCTATTGTGTAAATATATCACATTTTCTGTATCCATTACTTTACTTTGTTGAGGGACATCTGGGTTGTTTCCAGACTCTGGCTATTACAAATAAGGTAGCCATGAACATAGTTGAACAAATGTCCTTATTGAATGTTGGGGTATCTTTTGGTTATATGCCTAGGAGTGGTATAGCTCGATCTTGAGGTAGCACTATTCCTAGTTATCTGATAAAGTGCCAGATTAATTTCCAAAGTATTGTACAAGTTTTCATTCCCACCAGCAATGGAGGATGGCTCCCCTTTCTCCACATCCTCTCCAGCATGCATCATCCTTTGAATTTTTTATTTTAGCCATCCATCCTGATGGGTAAAATCTCAGGGTGTTTTTGGTTTGCATTTTCAGAATGACTAAGGAGGGCCAGAATTTCTTTAAGGGTTTGTTTCTCTGCCATTTGGCATTCCTATGTTGAGAACTCTCTGTTTAGCTCTGTAAGGCTGCTCAGGTTCCAAGTGGGTTCCCTAGTAAGGAGTACAAGAGCTGTCTCTGACATGAATTCAGTGGCCTGCTGTTTGATCACCTCTCCCTGTGGAGGGCAGCCTTGCCAGGCCACAGAGAAAGAAGATGCAGCCAGTCTTGATGAGACCTGATAGGCTAGGGTCAAATAGAAGGGGAGGAGTACTCCCCTATCAGGGGACTAGGCAAAGGGCATAGGGGGAGAAGAGGGAGGATGGATGGACTGGGAGGAGTCAAGGGAGGGGGCTGAAGCTGGGATACAAAGTAAATAAATTGTAATAGATAGATAGATAGATAGATAGATAGATAGATAGATAGATAGATAGATAGATA
>NW_026587216.1:42623378-42647599 GCF_907164565.1 Psammomys obesus | reverse complement strand
ATAGATAGATAGATAGATAGATAGATAGATAGATAGATAGATAGATAAAAATACTCACAAAAATTTACCAAGGTAATTTTTGTTGTATTTTGGCTTTAGAAGTTTAACTCTGTCCATATTCTGCATAAGAATGAACAGGCTATATTTAATACAATATATTTTGCAGAAGAAACTGTCATTTCACCAAAATTCTGCTTTTCCATTTAACTTGTATCACAATGCCAAATGTACATTATACTAAACTTTCCTGCAATGGGCTCAGTCAGTTTCCACAGGAAACTCATTCTGTGTACCCACACCTGCACAACTATGTCTTTGGTTTGGTTATATGAGGTATTTGGTGCTTCTAATGAGTGGCTTTTACACACAAATTGTTTGCTAATTACTTCTAGCTTTAAAATTTAACATTAAATTTATAAAGATAGCCACTCATAGACCTACTTCTTCCTTAATCTATGTAATTCAATTTGCAGTAATAATATGCGCTTTTTCAATAATAACTACTGAGAAAATTCCTAACTTGATTTGTTCCTAAAAAATCTGAATGGTCCTTATACATTTAAACTTCTATTTCATTTGTTCATATTTTAGGTTTTGATTAGCAAATACAATTTGCCTGAGTTGTTACATTACAGTTACACAGAATAAGTACATTAAGTCTATGGATATGGTGAGTCTTATATTACTTTCAATATTTTACTACTCTTTGATACATCATAGTCTCAACTTTCAAATAAATATAGCAACTTGAATCCATTACTCACTCACATGTTTAAATTGAAACCTGTTAGACACCTCAAAGGCTGTATTCTCTCTAATATTGTACATTCCTAAAAAATTCAAATTAACAGATTATTCTGTCATAACAGATGAATTTAGGAGTCCAGTTCAGTTCTTCATCTCTGCATTTAAATATATATTTTCCCAGGTTTGAAAACAATCCACATAGGAAACCGCTCATTTCATTGCAAATACTTTGAGGATTTCCTTTGCAGGTAAATTGGAATTGCCTTCTCAGTTAGCAGGGATGGTTTATCTAGAGTCATTTCTGCAGACAGACATCTGGGAACTTTTCTACATGAGGAGACATTAGGACAACAAATGAAGCTGTGTCTGGCTTCCAGATCTACAGTGAAGTTTAATTTCATCAAGTTTTTCATTTTCTTAAAGTTTATACTTGACTTCCTTCATATTGTAGTTGGATTAAGAACACTTTCTTTTGGTCCTCTGACTTACAGAGTATGTAAAAATCTGAAGTAGGATTTTTCTTGTACTTTTTTGGTTCTGTGTCAAACATCCTAAGATCATTCCAACCACAAATGGCACAGTCAAATGGCAGAAGATTGTCTAAGCAAAGTGTAAGAAGAAATTTGCTATCATTTTATATTTGTAAGGACTATATCCTGTTGAAATCCAATGTATTCTGTGAACGTATATGACCAAAACAAAGATCTTTTACTTATGGAATGTAGTACAAGAAAGAAGACAAGCAAAGAAAAACTCTCCATGTGTAACTCCAACTCAGTCTGAAGGGAAAGGAATCAGCACTTTTTCTAGGATTATCAAGGATTCTTCCCAAAGGAAACACTTGGATCATTTCATGAAGTGCTTCAAGCCACTATAGTGCTTTTTACTAGTGATGAAAGACAGCGATTCTCAAGAGCAGTCTGGACCAGTACCATGACCATGGGAACTTGTTAAAAATACAGACTTACAACCTCAGGCCTACTATAGGAGAAACTATAGTATGGGAAGAGGCTCTTCAAGCTAGGTTAAATAAATTCTTTTATTTAACATAAGTGAAGCATGTTAAAATCCTGAACCACTGTGTTAGGAAGGCATTAAGTTATGTAAGGTTGATGTCATATTAGGAGAACAAATAATCAATCATGTTTTAAAGTAAAATCATATGTAAACTACAAATAGTTTTGTAGATGAGAATAGATTCCTCAGTGAAAAAGACCCACAGTTTTGGGGTCGAGATACTGAAAACCATAGTACACTGAAAAGAAAAGAAAACAAGTCAGTGTCAGAGCTTTCCAAATTTCATGGACCAAATATTGCACTCACGCATCGCCAGTGATTCTGAACTTCCCTGACACTAGATGACCTGCTGCAAGACTGAGTAAACATGAATGGCCTGATGGCCAAAAGCCTTTGAGTTGTACCTTTTATGCCAAGCTCAGCTCCTATAAGCACAGGGCAAAGTAAAACTCAAACATTAATTTATGGAATTATTTTTCTATTTAAAATAACAACAAAGGTAGAATGAACACATCTTCCATCATACTTTAACTTCCAGTGTGAAGTCCCTTGAGATCAATCTTATTTTAAATCACTAACATGTACTGCATTCGTAAAGGTGTAAGAATATTAAGCAAATCCAACTACCTGCTAAACTATGGCCTTCAATACTTTCTGATATAGCTAACAATCAAGAGAAGGACATTTCCATATAATATTTCTTCTTCCCTTATATATACTGAAGTGAACAAAGAAGGTAGTCATTCTAAGATTTAGTATGAGAGACAGAGTGAGAGTAAAGAATCATTGGTACCCTTCACAGATTCAAGAAAGCCACTATTTTCTCTTGTAAGAATTAGCCTTAGCCTGTTTCCTGTTTTCTCTCAATTCCGATGTCTATCCCATTTGCTTTCTGAGTGAGGATTGAGCAACTTCTCCAGTGTCTTCCTTCTTGCTTAGCTTCTTTAGGAGTATAGATTTTAGTATGTTTATCCTATAGCATATGACTAATATCCACTAATATCCACATGGTAAGTTATATACCATGTGTGTCTTTCTGCTTCTGGGATACCTCACTCAAGATGATCTTTTCTAGTTTCCACCATTTGCCTGCAAATTTCATGATTTCTTTGTTTTTAATTGCGGAGTAGTATTTCATTGTGTAAATGTACCACAATTTCTGTATCCATTCCTCAGTTGAGGGACATCTGGGTTGTTCCCAGACTCTGGCTATTATGAATAAAGCTGCTCTGAACATGGTTGAGCAAATGTCCTTGTTGTATACTTAAACATATTTTGGAAATATGCCTAGGAGTGGTATAGCTGGATCTTGAGGTAGCCACTAGTCCTAATCTCCTGAGAAATCGGAAAGACTCTACCCAGCAGGGTATCAAAGCAGATGTTTGCTTCCATAGCTAAACTTTGGGCAGAATGCAGGGACTCTTATGGAAGAAGGGAGAGATAAAAAGACCTGGAGGAGACAGGAGCTCCACAAGAAGACCAAAAGAATCAAAAACTCTGAGCCCAGGGGTCTTTGCAAAGACCAATACTCCATCCAAGGACCATGCATGGAGATAACCTAGACCCTGTGCTCAGATGTAGCCCATGGCAGCTCAGCCTCCAAGTGGGTTCCCTAGTAAGGGGAGCAGGGGCTGTCACAGACATGAACTCAGTGGCTGGCTCTTTGACCACCTCCCCCTGGAGGAAGTGCAGCTGTATCAGCCACAGAGGAAGACAATGCAGCCAGTCCTGATGAGACCTGATAGGCTAGGATCAGATGGAGGGGGAGGAGGACCTCCCCTATCAGTGGACTGGGGGAGGGGCAGGGAAGAGATGAGGGTGGGTAGGATTGGGAGGGGTCAAGGGAGGGAGCTACAGCTTGGGTACAAAGTGAAAAAATTGTAATTATAAAAAATAAATAAATAAATAAATAAGTAAATAAATAAATAAATAAAAGACAAGAAAAAGAATTAGCCTTAGTAACAAGACTGGAACTTGACAACCAACTAATACTACTTGACTCTTCAGAGAAGTCAAGATTAAAAATTGTGAGAATCTTGCTTTGTCACAATTGTTCAACTAAAATTTTCAAAGTCAATTTATGATTAGCACTAATTTACCATTAGTGCTAAAGGAATGAGTTTTATACCCAAGTCCCCACCACCCTTTCTAAAGTAGGTCATTTTGATGCTTATGAATGAAGACAGTGTGATCATGACCACGTTTTCCCCTCTGTAACCTGCAAGTGTCTACTTGAGTACAAAACACCTGTATTAATGGTCAGATTTCTTACTTAACCCAGAAGGTGCTGAAGACTATCATACATCAACAGACCAGCATGGAAGGACAGAGGTACTTCAATCCAGTAGGGGGAGAAGAGTTTCCCTCGGTTCTACACGAATCTTCAGGGGTGGATGGATTTCTGTGACTATGCGCTAATTCATGTGAGGTTAAACACAGAAGAAAATTTAAGGTGTTTAACAGTAATTCCTGGAGGTTAGAACTTGGCATTTCTTTTCTGGTTCACTGGGAAATGTGGGGCCTGTTGCTAGATTTAGGGAGTTGATGGAGTTGTCATTGCTTTGGAGGACTATGTCAGGAGCATAAAAAAGTAAAATTTTACTTCAGCCTTGAAAGCTGAAAGTATGGAGCATTCTAATCCTTGCTTATGGTCTTTCTGCAGATGTCTCCTGATTAGTTCTTTCCCAACCTAGTGACAGGCACAGTGAAGGACGGATCTGTTAGAAATCAGAAAATTCTTTTCTATATTGTAAAAAGGGATTTCTTCACTTTTGTATAATCATTCTTCCCAAAAATATATTAAATAAATGTAATTTTCATATTTAACGTAAGATATGTGCAATGGATAGCTACATAGACTGTAGGAATGAAAAGAGACAATAACAATAAAAAGGGCTTACTGCAGTTTGAATCTTAAAAGTGTCGCACAGGCCCATGCTTTGAATGCTTAGTCCACAGTAAATAGTGCTATTTCAAGAGATTGTAGAGCCCTGAAGGCGAGGCCTTACTGATGGAGGCCTGGAGGTATGGCCAGGTTTTCATGTTTATAGCTGGGCTCATTTCAACCACACTTTCCTTACCGCTCCACATCCATGTGAATGACTTTGTTACATGACATTACCACGCACCGCCACCATGCCTTCCCTGACATACGGACTGAAATCTCTACAAAACCAGGAGAAAATATGAATCTGTAGGCTCCTCCCCTAAGTTGCTTCTGTCAAGAATAGTTTTATCACAGCATCAAGAAAGAGCCTAATATATTACCTTTATTTAGATTTTCGTTCCCAAGACACAGCAGTTAGTTAACTCTTCAGTGGATAATGACACTTGCTGTGGCTCCAGTAATGATAATTTAATAATCATCTTAAATGTATATAATAGTGCTAAAGCATTTTATAAGGAAAAGATTATCAAATGGCATCCTATTCAAATCTTATTGGGCATCTATAGAAAATACATCTGATTTCCTCAGATTTCTCCTATAAGGAATTTCCTAGAAAAATGTCACCACCCCAAAGGAACGTACTTCTTTGCCGGTTAAGTCTTCTATCATAATGTCAATGCTACTTCAAATCTTGCTGCACCTTAACTAACAGATCTCTGTACCATGTACAAGCTAATTCCCAGTGCAGTCTGCATTCCCAGCTCTTCACAGCCATAAGCTGAAAATTAACAGCAATTTTTCATTATGATACTGGAACCCCCAGCTGTGCTCATAAGTGTTTCAGAAAAAAATATACCATGATATGATTTCTGTATATGTACAGATTTTTTTTTTGTGGTCTCAAAAAGACACAGCATTTCTCAGCACTCCTTACAAAAACACAAGGACACTCTAATAGAGGGGGAATTATCATTATACTTAATGTTAACTGTTGAAGAAAGAAAAACTTCATGGCACAAATTTGAACTAGTATATTATTGTTTTCATGATTTGCAGACTTGGAAGAAACACTGAATGCAATATTTCATGTACATTCTATAGGTCTGTGAAATTTCTATAATGCAGAAAAATACGCCTTGCTTCAAGTTTGACCTCTTCTGTTTATTAGGAGAATTTTGTGCACCTGCTGAGGCCACCTGCGCATTTTAACTTAGCATTTTAAAGCAACTTAATCAAGTGTGCATTAGCCCACAGACTCACCATGGAGTATATTACGGGTTTAAGGCTCAATTCATAAATCCTTAGAGAGATGGATGTCCCCTCTCCCTTGCCTTCTTGTTGTTCCTCCAGTCCCACCACTCTGAGGAGAGATTATCTATCACAGTAGAATGATATCTTATCCTTACTGTCAAATGGAATTAGGATGTTATTTAACTCTTGGGAGGTAAATCCATAAGACTCATGGTCTCATGTTCATAAGACAACAGAAATTTTATTTGTGATTATAAATAGGCATATTTTCAAAAGGAAATGCCCATCAATCATGAGAACATGAACCTTGTGCATGACAATTTTCCTTTTCATTTGTAACAGTGGCTGTGAGGCTGCTTCTTGCCTGTAGCAGGAAAGGAATGTTCTGTTTGATCTACACTTGGATTTGTTGCTACTGGATGCTATCGCAAATTATTTGCATTTAGTTTTCTAGTATAACATGATACATTAATAAAATAGGTTACTTTTTATATTTGTATACATTCTTTCATTTTTCTTCCTACATCTGTGATCATCCATCATCATTTGTTTCATTAGCTGATTCTGTTTGGGGATTCAGCTTTTGTGCTGATTCATTCACCAAGGGATTTTGAATTCTCACCATCTCCCCAACGCTAACATGAGTGAGAGAAAAGAACATTCAACCACAGACATATTTGGTTCTGACAATTTAAGGAAGTTGCTGCTGTCTTCTCTGTTGAAGAAGGTCAGGGATGATGCACAGAGCAGTCTTTCAAAATAGTTACTCTCTTTCAAAATAGTTGATACAGTCATAAAAAATTGGTAATGTTTTCAGTTTGGGTAAATATTTATGTTCTGTAAAGAAAATGGAACAAACAATTCACTAAAATGTTTCTGTGATAAAGCTGTTGATGAAATTAGCACCATAGCTAAGACATCTGTCACTGCCCTGAAGACCATAAACCTGACAAAGGTGGGCAAGCTGACTTCCAGTGATCTTATATGAATTTGAAAAGTACTTATATTTCAAATGATACAAATGCTTACTTTATAAAAAATTGGAATAAAATAAAAAAGAAAATGACTTCTTAAAGTAAAAATTAACATTGCCCTATTGTAAAATATTTTTGCATTGTATGAAGCTTTTGAAAATGAATACATATCTAGTGTTGAAAACTTTTGGAACTAACTGTTTTGGGTAACTTGACACAGCTTTCAGTAAGTAAATTTTAGGTCAATATTACCTACAAAAGCAAACAAGAAAATAATGAAACTATATATTAGTTCCCTAGTGTATAAAACATTTTCAATAGTGATCTTGGAAAATAGTTTTTAATTTGTGGTAAATGTAATACAATTGTAATAATTTTTCTTTTTCAAATTTTATTCCAATGGTTTAGTCCTCCTTTTAGAAAGAAATGAAACAAACTTATAGCAACTTTAAAATACATTTTCTTCCAAGGCACAAAAATTTAGTATTTTAAGAGATGGTCAATTTTAAGGTAGTTTATAAAAATGTCTAGCAGGAAGCACAGACATATTGCATATATTAGGAATATAATACATTGTATATATTGGGAATGTGTTGAGTGAATATTGAATTTTTTTTGAAAACCTTCCCCAATATTAAATGAATTGAGGCATATGGTTTAGCATGGTGTGGCTATTTCCCTTGTACAGACTCAGAAAGGTTCAATAGCCAGCAGAAGATTATCAAATGGAATGCGAAGCCCAGTCCTCAGACAATTTGGTTTTTCCCAAATCCTTGTTTCCCTGTCCCTGTGTGCAGTATGTATGAACGTGTGTACATGTGTGAGGAGACGTGTGTGGGATTCAAAAGGTGGACACCTAATGTCATCCTCAGCTTCTCTCCACTTTGTGTACGGAGATCTCTTTGTGTCCCTGGAACTCACAGAACTGGCCTGTCTATTTAGTTAGCTCACCCTCCTACCCCACGCTCAGCCACTGTCTTCACCTTCCAAGCAATGGGATGGCTTGTGGCCTCCACTTCTGCCTGGTTTTATGACTGCTGGAGATCCAAACTCAGAATCTCTTGCTTTGAGGCAGGGAGTTCATCTCCTCACACCTTCTATACTGTTTATACATTCCATAATCCATTCTAATACTAGGATATTTTATTTTTGGATTATGACTTGTTATTATTATTATTATTATTTGTACTTTATTCACTTTGAATCCCAGTTGCAGCCTCCTTCCTCATCTCCTCCCTCTTCTTCCTTCCTTTCTCCTTCCTCTTCCTCTCACCCTCCCTCACTCTTCCTCCCCTGTCCCTCTCCCTTAGTCCACTGATAAGGGAAGTCCTCCTCCCCTAGTGTCTGACCCTTGCTTATCAGATCAGATCGCACCAGGACTGCCTGGATCCTCTTTCTCTGTAGGCTGACTAGATCTCCCCACCAGTGAGAAGTGATAAAGGAGCAGGTAACCGAGTTCTTGTCAGAGATAGTCTCTTCTCCCCTCACTAGGGAACCCACATGGAGAATGAGTTGCCTATGGGCTACATCTGAGCAGGAGATCTAGGTCCTCTCTATGCATGGTCTTTGGCTCATGCATCAGTCTCTGCAGTCCCCTCTGAGCCCAGATTATTTTTTTGCTTTGTTGGTATCCTTGTGTGGTTCCTGTCCCCTCCAGGTCCTTCTCCATCCCTGGGTCCTTCTATATCTTCTTCTATAAGACCCCCTGCCATCTGTCCAAAGTTTGGCTCTGAGTCTCTGCATCTGCTTTGATCCCCTACTGGGTGGAGTCTTTTAGAGGACATCTGTGGTAGGCTCCTGTCCTGTTCCCTCTCTTCTGCAACTTCCGGTATCTAACCTGTTTTCCTTTCTGAATGAGAATTATAATTCCATCATTTCCCTCATCCTTTTTCTTTCTCCTATACCTTTTATTCTTGCATCTCCAACTCCCAAGAAATTGAAAGCTTTGTCATTTTTAACTATTATGGATACATACATACATATACATATATACACACATATGAATCAACATAAAAATATGATCTGCTGAGGCCTTTCAGTGTTGCCTCCACGTATGTATGTCTAGGGCTGGTCATGTGATATTGGATAATATATCCGGGGCTCAACACCTTGAGAAGACTAATTTTCTTTCTCTCGGCTGTTATTATTTGCTTGTAGCTCTTTATCCAGCCTGAGACTCTATGAGCCTTCTCCCATCTACACGAGGATGCAAACTCTTGTTGAAATAGTTTGTATGTGTTTAGGCAGCCATGTTGACATTTATGCGAGTAACTTCTTTGTCATAGGTAGAAGGCATAATCACGCAGAGACCTTCTGGTCCTCTGGCTCTTACAGTCTTTCCATCCTCTCTTCTACAATGTTGCCGGATCCTTGAATACAGAGAAGCTGTGTAGATAGATGAACTAGGGAAGTTTTTTGGTATCTTCAAATGGACATTCTGCATTTTAGTGTGGGAAGTACCGGAAGTTCTGTGAAAGAAAACAAATTAAACAACTGTGTAGACACTTTTACTTGCTCCATACATTTCCAGCCAGAGCCTTCTAGATTTAACCATCATGAAAACCAGATTTCAGACTAATTTTCAAGTCAATCGGCAATAACTATCACTTACCAGTTTCACAGCCTGCTCTGATCTCTTTCATTTGACACAGTGGGTGGAGGCATCATTTGTAGTATACATTCTGACTCCACTCTCGAAAGCTTTGAACCGTGAGCTGGACCTGGACCAAGAGCTCTAGGTTTATTCAGCTGCGCAGCACTATGATGGAGTAGCTCTGGTTCTGTGGCTTGTCGCTTTCTAGCAGGTGTGGCCAGACACTCATAACCAGGAGAGCTGGCTGCTCTAATGCATCATGGGTGGCGGGGAAGTGTTGGGTGAACACTTTCTTCCCTTCCTGCTCACAGAACACATCATCGATTTACTCCCTCACTGCACTGAGGGGTGTGTGTGTGTGTGTGTGTGTGTGTGTGTGTGTGTGTGTGTAGAAGATGACTGCACCTTCAGATTCAAGGGGCTGTAAGGTTTTAATAGCTTTACCAGGACTAGGGAGTAGAACCCACCCTTTTTTCTTTTTGCTTTATTCTACTTGGAAATAGAAAAAACAGATTTAAAAAACTGCCCACAAAATATATGTGCACACTAAAAGTTATGACAAGAATCTTATCCAAGATAAATATGCTGGGATTCCATTTCCTCAGAGACCTGAGCACTAGCTATAGGAACTTGGAGACTGTGCCTTACCAAGAATTATTCATGAATCAGTGGCTTAAACTGTAACTAATTTATGAAAGTTAATAGCAAATTTCCACTATAGAAATTCAATGAGTTTGTTTAGTACTAAGTTAAATTCTTGACCAAAGCATCCAGAAAAATCCCTTACCACCCCTGTCTTTTTTTTTTTTTTTTTTCAAGTTTGTTGTTTTTAGATCAGATGTTCCTGGAGAAACTGCCAGCTAAATCATGAACTAAGAAATCATGTGGGACAAAAAAAAATAAAAGATAGAAACATGAAGAATTTATAAATTTAAAGTCAATAGTCTCCACTCATGAAGCATACAATGCTTTTCCTCCTTTAAATCTGTTTATTTTAGTGATAAAATATTTCTAGTTTTTCTAGTGCTTATTCCAAAGGGAGAACGCCAGCATGGCTCCCCTTCACACAATGACGGAACATGAGCAGAGGACAGTGAGAGCAGTCCTCTGGCCCTTCGGCTGCACAGGGAAGGCTCTGAGCCACCCAGCCCTGTGTGTAACTCCTGTTCCTGCAGTCTGCTTTTGGAAATAAAAGCACAGGTATGCTCAGGATAAGCACATGCTCTACAGAGTCCACTGTGGAAATGGATCACGGCAACATTGAAGGATTCACAGAGTTGGAAAAATCAGTCATTTGAGTTAGTTTTCATTGTATATTGTGGGCAGGCAGACTTATTCTGGCATATTTTAGAATTATATTGGCATGAGAAATGAAGCTGAAATGAACCTTTTGAGCTAATTATATGGTAATAGACTTTCACTGTATATTGATTAACTTTCTAGAAAGCATATTTATAGAGGTTTTAGTTCTCATCTTCATGCTTCCAGTCTCTACCTCTGTCTCAATATGAACAGGACAAACCAACCAACACCATGAAATCTTTGATTAATAGACATAAAATATCTAGACTATCATTCAAAGGTAAATATCAATCAGAATCATAAAACCAACAAACTAAGGAAAGACATTTCTGATACGCTAACTACAACTGAATATTTAATGCTTTTTAAATATTTAACTTGCACTGCCACTTTGAATCTTCAGAAAAGTTTTATTAAAGAGATTATTAGAATGATCTCTAGGCTGGGTTAACTAAAGCATAAACTATTATATGTTTCATAAAAGTATTTCAAAGACTTTGAAGTACTAGGAATAGTGCTTCCCCAAGACCCAGCTATACCACTGCTAGGTATATACCCAAAATTTGCTCAAGTACACAACAAGGACATTTGCTCAACCATGTTTGTAGCAGTTTTATTTGAAATAGCCAGAACCTAAAAACAACCCAGATGCCCATCAACGGAGGAATGGATACAGAAACTGTGGTATTTTTACAAAATAGAATACTACTCAGCAATCATAAAGGAGGAAATCATGAAATTTACAGGCAAATGGTGGGATCTAGAAAAGATCATTCTGAGTGAAGTATCCCAGAAGGAGAAAGACAAACATGGTATATACTCACTTATATAGACCTATAAGATACTATAAACATAATGAAATCTATACACCTAAAGAAGATAAACAAGAAAGAGGACACGGGGTAAGATGATCAATCCTCACTTAGAAAGACAGATGGGATGTGCATTGGATGCAGGAGAAAACAAGTAAGTAACAGGACAGGAGCCTACCGCAGAGGGCCTCTGAAAGACTCTACCTACCAGAGTATCAAAGTAGATACTAAGACTCATAACCAAATCTTCGGCAGAGTGCAGGGAATCATATGAAAGAAGGGGAAGTTAATATGACGTGGAAAGGATAGAAGCTCCACAAGGACCAAATATATCTGGGCACAGAGGTCTTTTATGAAACTGTTTCTCCAACCAAGGACCATGTATGGGTATAACCTAGAACCCCTCCTCAGATGTAGCCTGTGGTAGCTCAGTAACCAATTGGTTTCCCATGGTAAATGGAACAGGAACTATTTCTGACAGGAACTCAATGGCAGGCTCTTTGTCCTCCCCACCCCCCCCCCAAGGGAGGAGCAGTCCTGCTAGGCCACAGAGGAGGACTCTGCAGCCATCCCTGAAGATACCTGATAGAACAGGGTCAGATGAAAGGGGAAGAGGTCCTCCCCAATCAGTGGACTTGGAAAGGGGCAGGGAGGAGATGACAGAGGGAGGGTGGGGTTGGGAGGAATGAGGGAGCGGGATATAGCTGGGATACAGAGTTAATAAAATGTAACTAATAATAAAAATAAAAAATAAAAAAAGACTTTGATGTACATGTTTAGAAGAGTAAAACTACATTGGTAAGGTTTTTCTCTTCATCTTTTTTATATAAGAGGTGAAGGAGGGAAGCGAGTACTTAATTTAAAAATTTTAAAAGCAAAGTCCTGGGAAATGTACATTAATGACAACGTAAGGTATTATTTTGAATGACCTTGGCAGTCCTCTTTGAGAGTGTGAGTATAGACTCATTGTTTCCAATGCATTGTGAAGACAGGACAGCTACACTGCAAAAGATAGCCACACTGCACTTACCTTCATCCACACTGTTGTGGTCGGGATCTGAATCTGTGCCACAGGCTAAAGGCTTCAGCTGGCAGTTCTTGTCCTGCCTTATAAGTGGATTAATCATTGATAGATTCCTGATTTCATGACGCCATGAGAGGTGTTGGAGACTTAGAGGCAGATAGGTCTAGTTAGAAGAATAAGGCCTTGAAGGCATGACTGTGAAGGGTATATGATCCCCATCTCTGCCTCTCTGAGTTCTTGGTAACCATGAGGTAAGCAGCTTTAGTTTACCACATGTAATCACATATTGGTGATTACCAAAATGATAGCCCGCCTCACCATGGTATAAAAATCCATGAAGCAGGACAACACTGTGGGTGATATCAGTATTTCCTTTCATAGTTTTCTTTGGTATTTTGTCACATTTACAAAAAGATGCACATTCTAAATTCTGGAGGCCTCTCATCTTCTGTAATAGTCCTTCTAGATGAGTTCTGTGGCCACAACACCCAATCCCTTTGCCCAGGAGATGACTCAATACTAAAAACACAAACCAATTTTCAGTTCTACATGAATGTGACTCCAAACACCATGGGTAGAACAGGATTCACCTCTGAGCTACAAAGACAGCTTCCTAATAGTCTGTACCATTCTTGCCACTAGATTCTGAACTTTTAACCACATTGTCTTTCACCTTGCATCTCTATAACGTGGTATAAGTGTTTAACATGTATTTGCTTCTCAATAAATCCATGGAAGTTGAGGGAATAGATGAATGAATGAGAGGAAATGAAGGTAGTTAGTTTTATTTAGAAGTGTAGTCTAGCCATGTGTAGTCGTGTGCATCTCTATTCCAAGCCATCTGGAGGCAAGAGTACATGAATCTCTCTGGAATTGGAGGCCAGACTGGTCTACACAGTGAAATCCAGCTCATTACACTGTAGCCTTAGCTACAGTCTAAGACTTTGTTACAAGAGACGAAAACAACAGGGGAGGTGTTCTAAGAGGCTTTTCCCTTCTAAGTACTTGAACTTTATGTTAAGGGAATATTCTGTATCTGACTTTTCAAAAATGAGATTCAACCTAAAAACATGTAATATTCAAGATGATAAAATGCTAAGAACAAGAATAATGTAGCATACCTATTCACCAATTAAGTACAGAATTCTGTATTTATGGTAGAATAAACTGTTCTAGGCTTTTTTGAAAGTATGTTGGACTATATTTTCTGTATCGAAGATAGTTTGTTTGTTTTTGTTGGTTTATTTTGTTTTGAGACATGAGTTCACTCTGTAGGACATGATGGCAAATACCTCACTTTGCAACCTTAGTTATTATTATTTTTCTTTTGTGGCTGTGAGAAATACCTTGACAAAAGCAATTTAAGGGAGAAAGGGTCTATTTCGGCTCACAGTTCAAGGTTTTGGTCCATCTTGTGAGGAAGTCACCACATGAAGAGCTCAAGGCACCTGGTCATCCACACTCAAGAAGCAGAGAGCAAGGAACACTTATCAGTCCTCAGTCCCTTCTCTTCATTTGTATAATCCAGGATTCTAGCCAAGGAATGGTGTCACTCAGAGTGGGTGAGTCTTCCAGACCAATTAATAATAATAACATAACAAAAGCACCCACACATTTGTCCCGAGGCCCATCTATAGTCTCCATTCTATCAGGTTAACAGAACTAAGCATATGGGTAGCCACGGCTGGCTTTGAACTCACAACATTCCTCTTGCCACATCTTCACAAGTGCTAGGATTACAGCGAAGGGCCACTCTGTGTGGCTAAGATGAGTAACTTTGATCCTGTACATAATTTTTAGTGAGCAATAATTTACAAGCTTTAAACGGAAAAGTAATTATCCAAACAAGGGAAATATAATAAATTCAAATGGTGAAACAACAGTTTATAATTCTAATGGGATTTTACAAGAAAAGAGAACTTTACATGCACTATTACCAAGTTTCTCTAAAGATGTGTATGTAAAATGCTGGCTCGGCAAAATAATTGGGAGCCTTTTTGCATTCACTAACTTCTCTAAGGGTTTTGCTTATTTGTGTTGTTTTCTCTAGAGAAAATTATGTTCTTTCCTTTAAAGAGCCTATTTTAAAAAATGTATAACAATACACTATTAATAGTCCAAATATTCCTCTGTGTGGGTTTCTAAAAATGTAAAATTTGTGATAGAATTTAAAAGAACAGAAGTGTTACCCTTTTCCCGAATCAATCTTGGATTTCAAGGAGTTTGTGAACAGCAAACAGTGTGCCTTTCAATCAGAATACATTTGTTCTTACCAATTTTATTGGCTGTGCTTCTATGTTCTGTAAGATATATTTCTTGAAATGAAAATGTTGTCACTACAAATTAATAAATTTAAAGACTCTAATTTTGGCTTGAACTATTTAGGTAGCAGGTGTGAAAGTTTTAGGCTTGGGATGTTTTAGTGATACAGGTTACAATGCTGAGCGGAACGGAAATTGGTGTAGAAACGTTATAGGCATTCTAATCTTTCAAGTTTAAGCTCTTCAAAACATACATAAAGATGTGCTTCACCTTCAGCTTTCTCACCAGGCACCAATATAGGCTAGGCTTAGCTCTGAACTCAATGCATCCCTTGTTCATCAAATTAACCTAAAGGTGTATGTGACTCATCAGGATCTATTTTCCCACTTAAGCTACCTATGATAAGCCAATATTCAGAATTTGTTTCTGAGAGATAAATTCACCCTTGAGTTACCTCTAATAACTTCAATAAGCCCAATTTGATATTTTAACTTATACCTTTTCCCCAAGTTAAGAATATATAATTCTTAACTTTGTACTAATGTAAAATATACTTATTTAAAATATAATTTTATGGTATGCTAATGTAAATACGTAAAATATACTTATGTAGCTATATAAAATATTAAATTCTTAAGTTTATATTTATGTAAAATGTAATTTTATGGCATACCTATGTAAAATGTAATTTTAGTACACTTGTGTAAAATACAATTTTCATAATCGAGCCACCAAATGCTGAAATACAATTTACTGGATTTATTGAGGAATGATTTATACAGCATACGTTGTATCCATAGTGCAGTGGTGCAGTCTTTTGTGGTTGTTTTTCTTCCTGGACCCAAACTTTGCACATATTGACTCACGAGATTCAAAACATATTTACAAATACCTAGGCCACATAGCTAGGCTCTTATCTGCCTAGTTCATAACTGAAAATATCCCATTTATTCCACTCTACATTCTGCCATGTGTCTGCCTACCTGTGCTCAGTTACCAAGCATCTGTTCTCCTAACATCTTCCCGAGGAATACCCCGTGTCTGGTGGCTCTATCAAGGAATCCTTTCTGCCTGCTGGGTGCCCTATCTTCTATTATCCATTTCAAGAGGCCATAGCTCTTCTTTTTAAATTACGTGTGATGTTTTCATACAGACACATGAGATGCTTTCATAGAGACACCTTCCAGAGCAGTCCGATGAGATTCAACACATCCAAATACCTAAACTTACAACGAAGGCATCCGTTTAAGTGGATGTTGCACAGTTTGTACTATCTACATGTATGTAGACACAGATTAGGCAGTAACTGGCACTTGATATTTAGTTACGAGCCCTATAAAATGCTACAAATGTCTGAACCTCAGTCCATCAGCCCAATAATTACTTCTCCCCTGCCCTTACTGCTAGAGTGGGTTAGAGTCTCCATGGGTTACTGGGCTTCTTCCTAGCCAGAATTTTACGTGAAAGAAAGTGCATTGTTTCTCTCTCTCTTTTTTTTTTCTTGTAACATGTATTCTAAAATGTGTCCCTAAATAAAGTAGTGACTCTGCTTCAGAAATGATAGTAGAGACATCCTTTAGCATGTCAGGTGATAGAAATTTATGACCAGACAGGAAACGGCTCAGATTCTCTCCCCAACTCTTACATTAAAATATTGCCAATTGGTTTTCATGATTTTCTCCTACTGCAGCAACTTAAAAATAATTTGGATATCAGTGTTTTTGCTTACTGTTGTGTTGTGATTCTTCCCTCTGTTGTCACAAGTATGAATATCAGGTAATGGGCACCATTCATTTTTGTGCTTAGCAGTTTTCCTGGGGTGCCAGTGACAGGAGAAATGTATGCATTAAAACAAGTGTGTTGAAAAGCCGCTCGCTTTATAATTTCAGCCCAGCTGCTGTATTGATGGATACAATCCCCACCACATGCTCCAGGTGGCTTCTAATGCCTGACTCCCTGCAGAAGCCTCTATTTGCACATCTTAAACCACTTATTGGATTTGAACAGGATTTTTCAGCCTGAGTGCGGTAACAGTGTTCACTTGTGTAATATTTGTAAATCCAGGCTTTACATTTCACTCACCAAATCATCCTCAGAAGACATTCAACAGCGCCTTTGTGCATCTCCGAGTCTCCTTTTTCAGATCAGATTGTGCCCATTTTGAGTGACTAAAAAGTATACGGATAAATATGTTTTCGCTATGTTAGCATGCACGAAGAGAAGCAATTCAATTGCCAGTCCTCTCAGGTGATGCTCGTCTCTGTCTCTCAAATGCCTATTCAAGGGGTTTGCATTCAGAGTTCAAGAAAGTTACCTCAAAGGGCTCTGCTGAACTTGTTCACATTTGCTTAGATCTCCATTTTCTACTGTATCAGTTTCTTTAATTATTGTGCTTAAGACTCTTGTTACATGCTAATAACACTTCAGCATGACACCCTGCAGCCTGAATAATTCAAGGCTGTAATACTTTCAGATAGGACCTGGAAATGACCTGCACAAATGTCTTCTTTGCTTTAAATGCACCAATGCACAGCAACCTTGAAGCAGATGTTTCCTCTGTCCTTGTAGGCAACATAAATTTCAAGAGTTTCTAAAATCACTGTCCATGTATCTAATGCATGTAATAGTTCAATGATTTTGAAATGGTTTAGTTTGCAGACAAGCAGTAACAACAAAGGCCTGCGTTTTATATGTAATGGCCTACATGTGACTATGAAACTGAGCCATGAGTAAACCTTACTTATTGACTAAAGTGCACTGACTAGAATTAATTTTGTACCCAGGCATTTGCAGCTCTGAGCCTCTGCTTTTGCTCTAAGAGTTCTTTTGTTTTAGTACTTTAGAATGCTGGGGGGCTATAGAAACGAGAATGGTGATTATGGTAGCTTCAGTATAGGCTTACTTCTGGGTCCTTCCTGAACTCTCTGAGGTACAGGCATGAACAGTACATGCATTGCAACAGAAGCCTACAAATACTAAACCAAGGGAGCACAACACATCCTGTAGTCAATAACCCCATATCAAAAAGGATCTGCACGTTAGAAGGAATACTTCCTCTCCCAGCCGCTGGATTCCAGAAGATACTGAAACATAGTATATGATGCTGCTCAAAATATTCAGCAAACACAGGTCACAATATTCTGAAAGCATAAAAAAAATCCTAGAAAGTAGGAAGTACCTTAGAACCCTTTGTATATATATATGTAGGGGCACTCACCTGTAAGAAACAGAGCAAACCAACCAATTTAATAAAAAAAAAAATTAAGCAAGGCATATTTGAGTTTTATTCATACACTCACTGTACAAAAGTTTTAGTAGAAGGGCAGGGCATTTTAAGAATACATTGAGACAATAGCTCAGCCCTCAAGTTTAGCTGCATGGTTGGGCGTTAATAAATGGTATGCCTTGTTCTCACTTCAATCTTCCTGTTATTTTTACCCTCTATATTCTGATTTCTCATAACTTAGAGGGAGTCTAAAATATGTCAACTATATTACAGTATATAATAATATAACACGTGATTTGGCAATAGGAAAGCACACACCAAAAATGAAAAATTTACTGAAAAAAAATGAGAAAATAAGACTTTATATTCACTTTTTAAAAAATCTGATTCTCAGTCATAGCAGAGTTGAAGTTCAAATAAGATTCAGTTTTCTGTGACTGATAGGGATGAGCATAGTTAGGGGGTTCTCTTTAGGCTGAGTCAACCTTTATTGTTCTGAAATATCTCCATTATTGCTGTGTCTATACCTTAGATGATGCCCTTTCCTATCAGGTGTGGCATAGCTCACTCAGGATGGTACAGGGTTTCTGTCACCCTCCCTCTTCACATGACAGTCACTTAAGAGAGCTGTCCAGACAACTGTCAGCTATGTGACCCCGCGTTTGTGTATTTTTAGTCACTCCACAGATATTATCCTACCCCGCCTGTCTTCTCCAGTCTCATGATAGTGATTGTTAGACACATTAAACTCCAGAAAGAACAGGCCCACATGTCTTTCCGAGAGGAACACACTCATCACCTCACATCATTCAGTAAGTCAGAGGCACACCAGTGCTTCTCATTCAGAGGAGCCCAGACAAATGGGCTATGTTTCCTCACTAAACACAAACAAGTAAAGTATGAGGGTGGAAAGAACCCTGTAATTATTCAAGTGTCACAACAAAGACAACAGCAACATTATAGACCAAATAACACAAGGATCATCCTGAGTCAGCTGTCCCAGAAGGAGAAAGACACACACGGTATATACTTACTCATATAGACATATAATATAGGATAAACCTATTAAAATCTGTACATCTAAAGAAACTAATCAAGAAAGAGGACTCTTGCTAAAATGCTCAATTCTTATCCCAAAAAGAAAAGAAGATGGATATCAGAAGAAGAAGAAAACAGGAAACAAGTTAGGAACCTGCAACAGAGGGCCTCTGAAAGGCTCTGCCCTGCAGACTATCAAAGCAGATGCTGAGACTATGGCCAACTGTTGGGCAAAGTGCATGGGATCTTATGAAAGAAGTGGGAAATAGTAAGATCTGGAGAGGACAGGCACTCCTCAAGGAGAGTAACAGAACCAGAAAATTTGAACACAGGGGTCTTCACAGAGACTCATACTCCAACCAACTACCATTCATGGAGATAACCTAGAACCCCTGCACAGATGTAGCCCAAGGCAGTTCAGTGTCCAAGTGTGTTACATAGTAATGGGAAGAGGGACTGCCTCTGACATGAACTGATTGGCCTACTCTTTGATCACCTCCTCCTGAGGGGAGAGCAGCCTTACCAGACCACAGAAGATGACAATGCAGCCACTCCTGATGAGATCTGATAGACTAAGATCAGAAGGAAGGAGAGGGGGACCTCCCCTATCAGTAGACTTAGGAAGGGGCATGTGTGAAGAAGGGGGAGGGAAGGTGGGATTAGGAGGAGAGGAGGGAGGGCATTTATAGGGGGATATAAAGTGAATAAAGTATAATGAATAAAAGTTAAAAAAAAGAATTAAGAAGTAACAAAAAAAAGATGACCTCATATTCTGATAGGCTGTGCCTAACTATATACCTGTCAATAGGACAGAATTCTATATTTCTGAGAATTGTTATAAATTGCACTATATTTCTACATTGCACAATACTTCTTGATTTTCCTTAAAATACCATGATATCTAACAATAAACAGAAAAGATTACTTTGGAAGTCAGTACGATTTTGTTGTGTGTATTCATAATCAGTCTAAATGCACACACACACACACACACACACACACACGTGCATGCACACACACAGCACATCCATTAAAGAAAGAACAGCATGAAGGAAAAAAGCAGGTAGTCACCAGAACACCAGACTTTCTTCATTGACCATGTCATTACTGTGCTATATGGAACAGTATGTGGTTTCACTTCAAGCTTTCATGAAGTAACTAATCAAGCTATAAAAATCTATTTCTAGTCTTCATGTTCAGACAGACCCATGCTGATGAAGAGTGTATTAGAGAGTCAGAACGCAGTAACACAAGTCATGATCTTTATGAAAATGGCTCCCCAGGTTGCCATCTTAGGAGCAACCTGTACTTTCCCATCATGCTGCCCAGAATTCCAGAATTTTTCAAAACATTCCATATTCACGTAATGCAAACCCTCCTGAAAGGCCCTCCATGGCAAGTCTAAGAAATAAGTTTTGTTGTTGCCAATAGGAAGATGCATTAAAACAGGAAGGTACTTCAAAGCATGCTTACACAAAAAAGAAAAGGAAGGCTTGGAAGAGCTACTAGCTGTTTCTGCTCTAGAGCTTTAGAGATACAGTGAACTAGGGAAATCAGTGCTTGATAGAATCCACAAACCAAACAACCCAGAAAGAGTAACGGACACAAATCTGAGTCAATTAAGGCTAATTTAATGAATAAAAGCAGCTAAATATAAACATATTTATAACTTTCTTTCTTGTAAGAAACCAAATCTAATGTACGTAAGATCTGATATATGAAAATAAATGTGGTAGAGGTTGCATAAGATTTGGGAAAATAAGTGTGTTTTGAAGAATCAACAAACCGAAGCGGTTCAGGCTTCCGTAAGCCACCTCATTTCATGCTCTTCACAGCAGCTTTATTGAGTAGCTGGGTGTAGTGGTGCTATATCCAGGCAGAGAACAGGATGTTTCAGAATGCTCCTATGTCTTGGGGTAGATGTCTAGTCTGGCTAGCGAGCTATGTTCGGGAACAGCCAGTGTCTCTTCCCTTTTCATCCACAAGCCGCTACAGCACATTCCTTTTCCTTTAGCCATGAAGACTGGCAACATCCGAGATGACTGCTGTCACCCAGCTTCTGTCTGGTTGTCTCAGTGGCTAATTGCCTCCAGTTCATGACAAAGAACAGAGCATCAAGGTATATTTTAATTCTCTTACTACTAAATATTTCTATTTTTCTTCATATGTATTTTAAAGGTAGGTCATACAATCAAGTCCCTCTTCAATATATATAATTTTCAGTGGAAATTTCATACACCATGGTCATTGTCTACACTGCATTAAGCTCTGCTAGAAAAAAAAATTTCAATCACTATAAAGATGCTATCTCAAAAGCTACTATCTTCTATGGAGTTTTAAGATTTGAATTTCATATTTCTTGTACATTGTCATGTCTAGTATTCTTTACCATCTCATAGTTAAGTATATCTCCTTTAAATTTTTTTTTTGAGTCAGAGCCTCAAATATCTCTGGCTGGCCTCTAAATGATGACATAGTCCAACATGATCTTGAAATATGGTCCTCCCGCCTCTCCCTCCTTAGTGCTGTGAATACAGACATGAACAACCACACCCAGCCCCGGCACCCTCTTGAGACTAGAGAATACAAATCTTTATCTTGAACACAATTGGTTCTTACAGTCAATTAGTTATTCATTAGGGGACATTATTGTTCACGCACTAAGTGCCCTGCAAAATGACCTTGCTGAGTTCTTAGGGCACCTATGCACAGGCTCTGGCACAGGAGCTTGTCATCCTCTCGTAGCTAGAGCCCCATGTCTCCTGTGCCTTTCGGTACCACAGAGGCCCACCAACACTGCTGAAGCTTTATTTTGGTCCATCTTCTAAATTACTTGTGATTATTTCGTTTTAAATGCTTCTCAAGCCTGTGTTGGTAACAAGGATTCAAAGGTCAAAGCTGTGCATTGGGGAGTGGATCTAAACGATCAAATGTTGAAAAGAAGTTTTTTTTTTCTTTTTTTCAAGCTAAAAAGTAGGATTTTCACAAAACTTACCATAGGCTTTCATCCATAGGGTCCCTGGTAAAGAGCTTGCATTGCATTACAAATGTCAGAGTCTCTTCCTTTGACAGCTCAACCTGCTCAACATACACCAGCCCCCCTCTCTCCCTGAGTAGCTGACATGCTTCCATGCATAAAAATTAATGTTCCCATTTCAACTGTCTCCTTTGGCAGGAGCAAGTTTGCAAGCCAAAGCAAACATGAAGGAGGGAAAGAAATAAAGCACAAACAAGAAGGATGAAGAGTGCATTTGGGAACGCAGCAAAATGAGAACCAGTGTTTCATACTTTGTAACAACCAATAAATTGCCTTTATAATTTTTGAAACTGATACCAACCTGACGCTCCACAGCTCACGATGATTACTAAGGCAAAGTAAACGCCTTTAAATTCAGAAACAAGTAATAAAGCTTACATCAAAATTATATGGAAATGGGAACTGGGGATGTGGCTGGGATGGAAAAGTGTTTGCTGGAGAAACACGGGGACCTGAGTTTGGATAGTCATGTAAAAAGCTGGACATGGTAGCATGTGTCTGCCATTCCAGAGCTGGAGAAGCACAGACAGGTAGCTTTGTGGAGCTTCCTGGCTAGCCATCCCAGCAGAATTGGTGAGCTCGAGGTCCAGCGAAATAATGAAATAAAGAGCAATGCTGAAGACACCTGACATTGACTTTCGGGCTCCATAAACATGCCCACGCTGGTGTTCCTACATGTAAAAGTGCACATGTACTCCAAGCACACACAAGTTATAAGGGTATGAAGAGCACGCAAGCTGTGTAACTTTATCTTTTCTGTTAAAATTTCACTTAGGTAGTATTTATTATTCTATTAGTTATATCATATGTATGCATGTATATATGTATATATCATTCTATCTATCGATTTATCCGTCTATCATCTACCTATCTATATTTTTTCTATGCATCTATCAATTATCTATCTTCTATCCTTGTATCTATTTCTCTATTACACTCAAACACACATATTTGACATTAACCTCCTATGAACTTTACAAAGCATCAATTCTAAATTACCTCATTCACAGGCTTAAACCAAAGCTTAAGCTGAAGTCATGCATTTGTTTCCCCATCTTTTCTCACAGCTGTGATAGCTTCAGAAAGTGTGCTGAGCAACTCCCTCTACAAAGAAGACTCAGTGGGTAGTTTGCTTGCATAATAATAGGACACAACAGCAAATGAGTAAAGTATAATTTTTAAAATACAAATAAAATAAATAATATAGGATTTAATGATCATTCATACTTGGACTGCACAGTAAAAACATTTACCTAAGCATTTAATAGAGATAGCTAAGCACTAAGATTGCAATTATAGAAAATCAATATTTAAACCATGCACATATATGTAATGCACACACACACACACACACACACACACACACACACACACACATATAGATGGTGATAAAATAATTACCTGGGAATAACTATTCTATTATGCATAAAAGGAGAAAGAAAACATTATGGGGAAACACCTGGCAATAGAGGTAGAACATAAACAGGTTAGCACAGTGTTCCTGCTCAGTTTAGGTGCAGAGTAACTCCTTAGATTTATTCATGGGCCTGCCTCACACAGTGTTTTCAGAGGTCATAGAAATAAGATGCATTTTCCTCTGGAAGAAAACAGATTGAAAATTTATATTTCTTCCCATCACATCCTATTCTCTTAAGAAGCCAGAGCAAAATATATGGCAGAATGAATGTAAGGCCCAGTATTTTATCTCTAAGTATGTGTACCTTTAACTGAAGCAATAAAACTTTCAAAATCCAACGACCCTTTTTATGTGTACTTTTATTTGTCTTGTATTCCGATCAAATCACAAAGAAAGTCTATAAAACAGTTTCATTCTGTAATACTTAGCACTCAATTCAAGTTGTCAAAATAATGTAGGAATGAATACGGCTTTAAAGTATCATGTCTGACATTAGAGTACATAAGAAAACTTAATTACTTAAAAGAAACATTGACAAATAAATTTTATCTGGCATTAACTTGAGGGTAAAGAAAAACAGAACTCACTCTTTCTTTCTTTCTTTCTTTCTTTCTTTCTTTCTTTCTTTCTTTCT
>NW_026587216.1:42587587-42623368 GCF_907164565.1 Psammomys obesus | reverse complement strand
TCTTTCTTTCTTTCTTTCTTTCTTTCTTTCTTTCTTTCTTTCTTTCTTTCTTTCTTTCTTCCTTTCCATTATGTGCCTTCTACCACAAGTGTGTTCTAAGAATTTTGTTTAAGGTCAAAGATTGGTTGATTGAATGAATGCAAACATTGTATTATACTACATCATATTTTAAAGGTTCTCTTAATATTTCTGTAATTCATACAGGAATTAATGAATAGATCATAATTAATTTAAACTTCAGAATAAGTGACCCCATTGTAAGGTCTGTGAATTGGTGTGTTTGAGAACATATGGACAGAGTAATTATGAAGGAATGACATCCACACAAATCAGTGTGGAGCACTTTTAACCAATGAGCAAAACCACGATGGTGTTGCATGACAGAAGGCAACAGCACTGACTTATTTCCAGGTTCCTTTAAACACCGGATGAGTGCGCCTGTAGCTTTGTTCCTCAGATTTGGCCAAGGAGTTTTCATTTGCTTGCTAGTTACTTCACTCGGTTCTTTACTGGCTAAGGACAGAGCAAGCCTGACCGCTTGTCAGATTCCTGCCACAACGTTCTCTGTGGGTCTGTCTGTTCTTTCCTATGAAGTAAACAATCGGATTAGGTCATCTCTAAAACTGCTTCAGAATGTAGGTTGCAAGAGTGCTTGAAGTATCTCTCACTCTTCTCTATATGGCAGTACGCTGCACTTTTATCTCATGCTCTCTGTTCTTCATTATTATTCAAGTAATTTCATGTTGACGGGAAAAGTGTGCTTACCCTGTGAATGGGGCAATGAGCCTCTGAGATAATGTCTAGTAATCCACATCTCTAGTAACCTTTACCTCTGGCGTAGCTACCTCCAAATGAATTAAGGATTGCCCCCTTGTCATTAGTATATCGGAGGAAAAGTGATAATATATGACTTATCATGCTAGATAGGAAAATGTACACAGCTTCTGCTTAGGTTATGTATAGTTACAGCCTTTCAAGGAAGCCTCCACATATGACGTTAGGGTGTTTGAGCAATGCTGTGTAGTTTTTCACCCAGCAGAGAAGGCACTTATCCCTAGGGAAGCTTTTAGGCGATTGGGTCCCTCTTCATTCATGTAGCAAGAACTGTCCTGTCCTGTTCTTCATAAAATCTGAAACTATTCATAAGCATGATAGTTGACTGTTGTTTTTCTTCTTGACACTTTATTAAAACATTTTAAGGGTATTTCCTTTGAAGTGTGTTCGTGTGTGTGTGTGTGTGTGTGTGTGTGTGTGTGTGTGTGTGTGTGTGATATGCATATGTAAATACGGGTATATGCACATGCTGAGGCCAAAGGATGATGCTGGGTGTCTTTCTCTGCTACTCTCTATTGCATTTCCTTGAGGCAGAGTCTCTTTTTGCACCTGAACCTACGAGGCAATAAGACAGGCTATGCTGACATGAAGGAATATTGATTGCCACCTAAACCTTCTGGTAAATTTTATCTTCCCATGCTCAAAGCCTAAACTTCCTTTTGAGTCAAAATTTGAGGGCTGAAGAGATGGCTCAGCAGTTGCTTCTCTTCCCAGAGGACCTGATTTCAAATACCAACACCTACATGGTAGCTCACAACTGATTTCAGTCATGTTCCAGGAGAGTCAATGCCCCCAATAGGCACAATGCACGCACAAACATGAAAGCAAAAGCACCCATAAAATAAAATAATGAAATTAAGTAAATTTTTAAAGTTGATTTTCATGCAGGTTAAGACATTTCTAGGCTAAAATATTGTGTGTTTTGTTTTTTAGTACATTAGGAAGAGAGACCAGTGGTGTTATGCACTCTATGCTGGGAATATTTTAATCCATTTATCTTCAGTATTTATATTGATGAACTGCCTGTAATTCAGTAATTAAATACCTAGAATTGACAGAAGCTATGGTGTGATTCATTATTCATAAAGCTTTATTAAGTATGTGTTATTGGATAGTGTAGGTAGTTGAGTTTTTCTATTTTAGCAAAACAGGAACTCAGGAACTGACAAGTTCAACAAACCGTCCTAACAAATACAGTGAGCAGAGCCAGTGAGAAGCCTGGGACACTATGCTGCATCCTGTGCCCCTCTCTGGGATGTGCAGTTTGTCAATATTCACCAAGGGAGAGAAAGAAAGAATGGATAAATAATTTGCTACACTGCTCATAAATCCACTTGGCCAGTGTTTTTGAATTTCTGTTTTGAGGCAGGTATGACATTTTACCTTCCCTTTGGTAAGATCATGTTGTAGACAGTGAGATCATTCCATGGTCACAGGATGGACACTCAGAAACCGAGTGACACAGAGCTAAATACATGAGACCGGTTTTCAATGCATAGTCTATTTAAATGGAATTTTTAGGAATTTTAATCTTGTTCATTAAATTAAAGACAAGTGATTGTTTTTTGTTTTTGTTTTTTTTTTTTTTTCTAGATTTATTGTTTAAAGCAGCCATCTTTGGCTACATTTTTCAAAAGAAATTGTTGACTACCAATAACATAGACTACAATTTCTGTATAAAGAGGATTAAAAATCAATACCTAGGAAACATTTCATATGGTAAAGTGTAAAGGATTCGACATCCATGAATAAGGTTTTCTAAAATATAGACATTTTTCCAGAAAAAGTCTAATAATGAACTTTTACCTAAATATTGTCAACAACTGAAAAAAAGAATTATGTACACAAGATAGAACATAATTAAGAGATTCCAGAAAGGTCTGATGTATGCAGGAAAAATTCTCACTCTGAAACTTGACACAAGCTATTAACTCAGATTCCCGGTTCTTTTGGAGACAGATATCAAAGGTACCTTTAAGAATATAAACATAAAATCCACTATCTGGTGTGCCAAGAGACAGCTCTGAAGACCAAATGTCTCAGGAAGCTAAGGAGATCGATCCTTCATTAGTCTCAGGCCTGCCTTTCTCAGCCTTTGGCTCTGGGGAAAAAAAAGTGCAAAATTGTAAATATGTTGTGATGAGGCTACTTAAGAAAACGTAACTGATGGCCACAAAGTTAACATTATCAATTATATTGTAAATGAATTTATTCTCAAAATATCCATCCAAACCAGCCATTTGAAAAAAGAACACCGAACTCAAAATTGCTATAACTTTGTAAGTTATATTGCCCTCTCTCATAGGGGAATTTCATAAGCCACCACCTCATTAAAACTGCACAGCTGAGGGAGTGAAAGAACACTTTTTTTTCAGTCTACTTATTTATTTGGAGAACCTTGAGACAGGTTTTTCACTACAGTGAATACAAGGTAGCAATTTAGTACCTGGTCTATAACAAGAATTATTTATAACAACACTGAATAATGTATAAGTTTTGACTGTGACAATTCTAAGATGCCTTTGGACAGCAATAATGAAGGAGTATTATTCCAAGCACCTTAGAAGCTTGTGAAAGAAATTCCAGTCTAATAGAGTTATGAAGAAGAATCAAATATAAATGAGTTGGTGACATGAGCAGAGGAGCTGTAGGGAGCTGGAACACCAGGGAAGCATGGCAATGTTGGTGTTCTATTCTCGCCCTCCTATCTGCTCTGATGTTACAGTGCGGGCTAAGGTAACCTTTAAATCCCATCCCATGAACTGAGATACTTTCCATCCTTGCATTCAAAAGAAAGTCAAGGATTTAGGGTACATAGGTCTATAAAACCATGATTTCTAATTTTCTGGCTTACATTTTTTTTAACCTTACCGTTGTTATGATCATTTCTTTATGTTGTAGAAATATTTATTCTCCATTATTTCACAATACAATTGTATATATTTGTAGTTTGTGAAATTTGAAATGAGATGCTAGTTACTATTTCAAGATTTATAATTGATAACATTTTAATATTTAAAAGTATCATTTTGAAGTGCTTTAATTTTATCATTATTAATAAATAATATTTTAATATTAAAGAGTCATTCTATTGTGCAGTTAAAGGCTTCAAAACTGAGTAGGTTTCCAGACCACATCAGGAATGATGTTATGAATGACATAAACTGCATGGAATCTCCCCATCAGACTCTTAGCATTTCTTGTGTCTTTTATATATTGTGAAGACTGTTCAGGAATTTCTGATTCTTCACTGTCCTTGTCTGTATATGTCACAGAGACACAAAACGAATTACTGGCTTCTCAATACCCTTTGCTGTTGTTTTCATTGAGGCTAGTCATACCTCTCTCTCTCTATCTTTCTCTCTCTCTGTGTCATCACAGTTTAGAAGGAACTTCTTAGTTGTTTCTTCTTTTAACTAGCATAAAATTTGTTAGTGGTTACAATTCTACTAAACAGACAAATGTCAAGCTAGTGTGAGTGGGGGTGGTCAACGTGATTCATGTCAGAGTTATGTGCTAAAATGTCGAGGCAGTCTCAGATAATCAATGTTTTTCTTTAATGATTTCTTAATGTAATCATTGAAAACCAACTTGAAAACTTAAATTGTGGGTGTTCTGCGTAAGAGAGGCTTACAAAGGTTAAATGCTGAGACTTAGTTGCAAAGCTAATCACCTAAGAAATTCATGACTGCTGCGCTCTGTTGCTTCACACCCAGGATGCAGGAAGGAAAACCCCAAATGGAGCAGATACACAAACAGGCTTCAGTGTGCACACACTGCTACCCTGGGGCTGGGGGCGCTGCATGTTTGTGTACATATTATACGAATATGTGCAGAGCAAGTGGGGATTACAGCTGAAATACAGCAGAATGCAATACACTGCCACAGAAGTAAAAAAAGGATGAGCGAAAGAAAGAAAAAGAGAGACTTCATCAGAGCAAACTGAAAGTGCAAAACACCTTCTCAGAGTGTGCTTGTATATGACCCGCCACAGTGTTTTCTAATTATTACAATGTGAAAATCATTAGAGCAAACAGAAGCAAATGTATTTCCTCGCCTGTTTCCTAATTACAATGTACAGGCTGCAGATAATAGCCCTTTGCTGTTGTTACTATTTAGCAACTTTGAGCCAGTTTTTAACAGCCCACCCTCTCCATTGTATGATGCTATAAATTGCAACACAATTCAACACATCAGTGTATAATTTCCCCAAGGTTTTATAAAAAAGAATCATTAATATAAAACATTAATGTGGGGAGCCTGTAGTTCCCCTCCCTGTTTTTTGGTTAAGAGTTTAAATCTATTGACTTGTAACTGGCTTTTAAAATGACATTTTTTCCTTGCTGCCTTTAATTCAATCCAAATTAAAAAAAAATAAATAAAAAGATGCCAGATGTCATGAGGCCAATAAGCAGGTGGGCCGAAGCTTCTGTACCAATTCAAACTGGCACCGCATCAAACCTGGTGGGTATAACCTTTAATTCACTGCTTCCCTGGCACCAGATCTAGTGCCATCTGCTCAGCCTCGCTAAGCTGTGCATGTTTCTGTGTGGGGACGATGCCAACAATGCAAACTGTCTCCTACATGTGCAGGGAATCATCAGTGCAACTAGTTTTTCTGAGACCCATATGGTGGCATCTGCGAATGCACACTGTCAGCATCGCTGCCTGTGCCACCCTTTGAGTTTTAAGAATGGGAGGAGAGAATGCCAGTTTGTAGTTCACCACAGAGAGCCAGGAAGGAAACTTTCCCTGTCCTTCTAGGTGCTTTTATTTGGGATCAGAACACCTGAGGCATCAGAAGAGCCTGAACCTTAGCTAAGAAGCTGGGAAGCCCAGGGAGACTTTGGACATCTCTCACGCCCAATTTTCCCAGGCATACCAAAGAGACACCAAGACCCCACTGTCCCTGCACACACAATAGAGAAGACTGTCTTTGAAGAGTCCTTCTCATTTTTCTTCAGATAGCAAATGCAGAGATTTGAGTAGATGAGGACAAAGTGTTAACTTGACTTTCTGGAAGCTGAAGAAAGAGAGTAGATTTCTTTATTGATGCTTTACATTCCACTTACCTTAGAGATGCTGTACTATTACGGACCACGTCCCTTGTGAGGAATGACCCTTCACCTGCTTAATGTTTCTACTATTTGCTGGGCCTCTATAATGTAAATTCACACACACACACACACACACACACACACACACACACACACGCTTCTATCTTTTAGAATGGTTATAGAGCCCTACAATATTTGTGCAAAACCAGTTTCCTCTGAGCTCCCGAGTGAAGGAATACTTTCTTGTTTCCTGTCTACGACTAACTCACCCTGTCTTATAGAGCCTAAGACAAACACTCCCTTTAAGTCCGTTCAGAGGACTTAAAAGCCTGGACTAATGCTCTGTTGCTAAACACACAAGCCAAAGGAGATTTGTTAGTTTTCATGTTCCTCACCTTTTTCCCATAGTGACTATAACTTCTATAAAAAGACACATTTGCTTAGCTCGTTTGTCTCAGTTTATTTTGTAATAAGGATTCTTAGATCATTTACTCAACAAGTAAACAAGAAATAAATGTATTTATAAGCATAGAGATAATTCTACTTTTAGATAGCCTGATAGGAAAAAAAAAAAACATATTCCAGAAAATAGGAGATACAACACACATCAGTCAACACAGTTGAAATAATGTACAAATAGTACTATTTGCTGCACACTAATTCTGTGCTATACTCTTGGTTAAACACCTCACATTTATCCTATTTGGTCATTGTAGAAATCATGTTGGTTGCTCTTATTTCCTCCAACACATACCATTGTACAGGAAAAAAGTCAAGGCTGGGAGGAGTAGCGTTAACCAGTAGTCAAATCTAGCTCATTCTGACTCCAGAGCCGCAGATCTTAATGACAACATTTAGCAGGGTCGGCCCTATCAAAATATTTGGTAACTTTAACTGAAATCAAATGAAAAAATGTGTCAGACAAATAGGTGCATGATTCTACCATATGTTAGGTTTTGTTCTTAATTTTTCTTAGTTTAAAAGCCATTATTTTATTAATACTAAGGATAGGCTTTGTGGCGGGCATGCCTTTAATTTAACTTATATTTATTTCAAAGACGGTCATGTTCTAGTATATATAGAACATTTATGTCTCATTTTGGACCCAAAATTCTCAATCACAAAAAGTATAATTCTCACTCTGTTAACACCCACTTCTGATGGTTACATTTCTGCCTGCACAGGAACTCCTGGCTGCTGTATTAGGAATCTCAATGCCATCTGGTAAAATCAAGATCTTGAAATAGAAGACAGACTTAGGAAAAGGATCATGATAATTGTTGTGGTGTTTATCACACACATTTGAAAATGTGTGTTCACCTGATGAACATTAGTGATGACTACTAGGAGAGAATATATTCCCTAAATAAAAGTTATATTAAAATCACTGATATCAGTATCATTGAATATAGCAGCATAATTTAAGGAGCAGACACAGTCAGAGAGCATTTATTCACCTAAAGGAAGCATGTTCCATAAAATTATAGTGAATTCACAAGTGAGTTCACTCTATCATTAACATCCAAACAATAATTTTGGACACTTTGATGATGTCCTTCTCTTTGATTAGTTCAAGGTCATCTTTGTCTTTGTCCTTCATTCTTACCCTCCTCCAATTCAACTCTGCAAAGGCCTTTTCTCATAATAAATAATGCAAGCAAAGAAAGAAAGAGGGAAGAGAGGGAAGGAAATAGGGAGGGAAACAGAGAGAAAGAAAGTGAACTTAATGTTGACACCAGCTGTAAGGAACATAACCAGGACAAATTCAGCCAAAAGCCTAGTCTTAATGTGCATTACTTCTCAATAATTGGTTTTACTAATGCTACGGAGCTATTAGAACAAGATGGAAAGGTCAGAGGATGGCAAGATTTTTAAAAAGTCAAATGGATTATAAAAAATTAAAGTTTAAATAGCAGAGCATGGACAGCGAGAGCAGAAGGAGTTTGCTGTCTAGGGGCACAAGAGCACACACTCACATAAATGCTAGGGACCATGCGCCCTCCAAGCACTTGCCTAATCTCAGTAATTTTTCTAGTGCACTGAGTTGCTTCAAGGATCAAACATGATAATGGATGTGTTATTCGACATAGCATGAGACACAAATATAAGGTGACTTTGTGTTAGCATCATTATCCTTACTTATTGCCAGGGATCATCCAAACACTTTTGCCCACAGAAAAGAGACGGGAAAAATTCTTAACCTCAGAAAAATATGGACCCAAATAGCAGATGTCTAGAATATAGTAAGACCACTTTGCACATTTAAATTCCACTTCATCTCACACCTGAGCTGCCAGGTCAATTGACTGGAGTTTCAGAAGCCTAAATCAGTACATTTTGGGTCTCAGTGACCATAGCCTCCCTTTGCCTTCACATATGCTTTGCAATCCAAGATCTCTTCAAGTTTGCAATATCCATGGAAAATGCTCTTGACTGCCATTCACAGGGGAGAAACTAAGTATTGCCTTAGTAGGAAGCTTCCTAATTTAGTAGACCAAACCGTGAATTCTTTGAGGTACCTGGACACACACACTAAAACCTGCCTATAGACAATGCTGTCAAAGCCATCCTGGTATTAGCCCCACACTTTCCTTTTTATGAATAACTCTTTTGTTAGCTTCACCCACTATGATTTTGCCTTAACTTGTCTGGATCCATCCAAAGCACTAGTGATTTTCAGAAGTTCTGCAGCTACTGATGACAATGATTTTACAACAAAAGCCATGTGTAATGAAATCATTTAAGCTTCAAGTTACTTCTCAGTCTTTGAATAGAGATTCAGTCTGTGCGGAGCACTAATCAGTTCAGGTGTGGTGTGCCTCTTACTGACCTGAGTGACTATGACTGAATTGAGGTGAATTGTCTCATTACTATCCACGTCTTCCTTTCTGCTTTCTGTTTTGTTTTGTCATTATTGTCGTCGTTGTTGTTATTGTTAACTAATTAATTTATTTAGCCAAGGTCTCACTATAAAGCTCAAGTTGGCCTCAAAATTGTAATCCCCTTGCCTCAGCCTCTTGAGTTCTGGGGTTTTAGGATGTACCGCTATACCTCACACGTCTAGAGGAATTTCTTTAAATGTGTGGTACTTGCCTCTGCCAAGTGGTAAATAAGATCACACAAAGAAAGAGCAAATGTAGTCTTGTTTCTATGTCACTAAAACACAAC
The DNA here is from genome assembly GCF_907164565.1 of Psammomys obesus. Taxonomy (NCBI): domain Eukaryota; kingdom Metazoa; phylum Chordata; class Mammalia; order Rodentia; family Muridae; genus Psammomys; species Psammomys obesus. The sequence continues at coordinate 42,614,309 of NW_026587216.1, read as the reverse complement.
ATTATTCTGGGCATAGTGCTATCTAATGCATAGAAGAACAGGAGAATACAGAGAAAGTCAAAGGATGATAGCATGTGTATGGAATGTGCGTATTCTGTTGAGAAAATAGCCCTCCTGCATCTCAACTGTAGGTGAGATGATGGATGATCACTAAGCTCTGTGTCATAGGAGATGAGGTTATAACTTGTAGCATATTTGCCAGAGCAATCACTGTAACAGTGATGCTTGAAAGAGAGGGAGAGCAGCAAAGAGAGGGAAAGGAAGAAGATGAAAAGAAGGCAAAGGAGGATAAGCAGTAAGAAAGAGGAGGAGGTGGAGAAGGAGGAGGAGAGGGGAAAAGAAGGAAGCGGGAGGAAGAAAGAGGGGAGGGAGGGAGAGAGGATGAGATGAAGACAGAAGGAAGGAAGGAGGAGAGACAGAAAGAAGGAGAGATGAAAAGAGGGAGGAAGGCAGAGAGGGAGGAATGGAGGGAGGGAGAAAGGGCGGGAAGGAAGCAGAGAGTATGGGATGCAGAAAGAATGAAGGAGGAAGAGAGGGAAAGGGAGACAGGGAGAGAGGGAAGGAAGGAGTATGGGAGTGAGGGAGGGAAGGAAAGGAGGAAGGAAGGAAGAAGGCCAGCAGGTGGGCAGCAAACAGAAGTGGCAGATATGTCCCTTTAGGGACTTGTTCTTTCTAGTAACGTTCAGAGAAGATCATTGGTGGCTAATGCTATTGCATAGTGCAGTGCCTAGTATAGTAGTATTCAATGATATTTTTGAGTATTTTCTTCCTGGGTTAACAATTCACTTCAAGGTGTATGTTTAAACTGAAGATTTGGCCTGATATAGTTGGATAACATACTTAATGCAAGCATTTAAATGTCTCCTTGTGATTTTTTTTTAATTTTTGGTGGCTAATCTACCACTTTTAACATTTGTATGCACAAAGTGCTGTTTTAAATGAATTCCATAGACTAAAGTCAATTCCATGTGACTATAATGACTGGTGACTGTGAGCAGAAGCCAGTGTGCTCTGCCCACACCCACCTTCAGGAGACACACTGAGTAGCCAGCACTTGCTCTATGGCCTCCAGCAGCCATACAGTGGGTTCCATCTGTGCAGGGGTTCTATTTCAAAAATCAATTGATGAATCGTAATGAGGTATGTAATGAAACTGAGGCATGGGGATAAGAACAAACATCAAGGGAATCACTCAGTACGTGATCACCCAGGTGCAACAGCTAGAGACATTTGGTGGCAGTTTACTCTCAGCTAGAATAAACAGCTACGGTCAGAACAGGAAATAAGTAAGTACATGAGCAGTCTAAAGATGTGGCGTCAGAGTCTACATTAGAATAAATGCATTTTACTCATAAACCTAAACTTTCATTCAACACATACCATGCATCTTCTCTTATTTAGATGATGTAAGTAGAGAACCCAGAATGACAGCAAAGGTTCTACAATAAGCCATAATCCTGTCACACAGAATGGCATTGGTGTAGTGTTCTAGGGGGCCTCCTTAAGTCTAGAGAACTGCATACAAACTTTAATCAATGATTTTTGTACCATGCTCTCTGCAAACTACAAATGATCTTTTATAGAAGTTATTTTCTGTTAATGCATGCGTATTTTCCGTTATTGATTTTCTCCTGTTTTTAATAATAATAATAATAATTTTCTCCTGTTTTAAATATCATTACTTTGATCTATTTCTTTTCTCTAATTATATTTTTCTTAAAATTATTTATTAAACATCCTTTAAGGTAAAATTACTATCTATCTATCTATCTATCTATCTATCTATCTATCTATCTATCATCTCTTACTTTTCTTAGTATAATACATGATTATAAGCTTTACAACTCACTATGTGCTGGGACTCTAGATTCAAATGATAGGCACATTTTCAAGACAAGAAAATTTAAAAAGCTCTTGCATTTGTTACCACGAAATAACCAATATGAATTTGCATCTCCCTCAACCACAGCCCAGAACCATCTCTCCCAAACTGGATACAATGTTTGTATTTTAGGCAGCACATAAATAAAGAAAACAATAAAAAGGAAACAAAAAACTAAGGTGGGAGATGCAATGTTCTTGCAAAAATAAATATTATTGAAACAGAATCAAAATCCTAAATTACTTACAAAGTTCATTCTGGGGACAGTGTAACAACTGACATGATCAATTGTGATCATGAGTAATCAAGTCAACATTAATTGCTGTTTAAATAACAGTCACTATGACTGCTTTAACAGTCATAGTGATAAGGTAAAAATTTTCAGTTCCTTGAAAACAAATAATCCTTATTTAAATATGAACCTTAGGTATTATATCCTATGATTCAGTAATTATACTTCTGGAACAGTATGTTACTTTAACTATCCTTACATAGAAATAAGTTCACCAACATTCACCAATACATTATTTATACGACCAGTGCAATAAAATAATATAAAAGAAAAAATTAAAATTAAACAGCCAATGAAAATGAATACATGCATAATTTATAGTATATCTATATCTGGGCTGTGATAAAGAGCTATCATGACAGTATTTACTTATAATTTGTGATAAGTCAAAAGAACAAAAAAAACTTACAAAAAATACTCAGGGCTGTGTTAAAGAAATTTATGTGCAAAGAAATAAACCAAAATATACTACTTTAAATGTTATAAAATATTGAAAATTTCCCATCATCCCTGCTACTTAAACTATAGTCAGTTATCTTCATGTTTATTTATCAAATGTAACACATTTCCCACAATGACAATATATTCTGTTCATAACCAACAGAATCATTATACATATTCTAAAGAGTCCTACTGATGAGATATAAAGGCGTGACCATTATACAAAATGTTGTGTCTGAACAGTTCAGATAGTAAGCATGCTTTGATGCTCTAAATAATACGTTTCCATTGCCTAAGAAATCCTCTCCAAATTTTACCATGGGATCCACCAAAGATAACAGACAAATATTAATTACCTTAACTGCTACTAGCAGATGAGAAGGCATTCTAAAAATGTCATTCCTAGGACTATGAGTGACTATTACTTGAAAATTCAAATAGCTATCAGTTAGTCATTTTTATGGTAGTATTATATTGCATAGGACTTCAACAACTTAGTAAATAAATGTTTATGATGCTCCTTAGTTTTGAGGGTCAGAAACCTGGGCATGTTTGGCCAGAAATATCTGGATTGGGGTGAGCTGCTACGTTATTTTGGTGGTGAGGATTGTGACTACTTGATTTTGTAGTACATCTCTCTGTTTATTCTACAGACTCTAATCATGCAGTCAGGTTCCTATGATGGTGGAAAGGGAAGATCCCAACAGAAATGACCAAATCCTTTCATCCAGGATGGCTTATATCATATTTCTATCACCCCCTTAGCCAAGCTAAACACTCAGGTCCCAAAGCACAGTGAGACACCACAATTCCACAGCAGTGGTATGACTCCATGGAGCAATGATGGATTTGGATGTTAATGAACTTACTTCCCATTGTGAAGAGAATGGTTTCAGGCTTTTTGTGCTTTTAGATGTTATTTTTGAGATTCCTGAAAGGGTCTTAAAATCAGTACAATGATTATTCTAGCACATTTTTTAAATCCATTACACCTGGGAAAAAGGAATATGTTATTTATCATTATAATTTAATATCCTAGGAAAGTATAAAAAATAACCTTATCTAAATGTGAAAAAAAACAGTTATGCAAGAGACATCTATTGAGCATAACTAGGAAAATATGATACAGAGGGAGAAGAGTATGTTGGCCTTGGCTGACAAGAATTCATTTCAGAATACAAAATTGAAAAGAGCATCTGTTATTTTATAATGAGTCTTTGTTATGGTTTATGTTTAAGCTTGTATTTTATCATCCAACACAAAGATAATTTCATATGAAACTAATTTTATGAGAGAATAATGATGGATAAAAGTTCACTGAGGAGCTGGATGTTGGATTTAATCAATTGACATTTGAATTATGTGCTGCAGCAAATTAATAGTAGAAATTTCTGTGCCTTCTAATTCACCCTGACAGAAATAGACAATGTACGTTCCTCCATCACTCCCAACCACCAAACTAACTGGCATTATGAAGAGACAAAAATGGAAAGGGATATCAGCTATTTGACTCACACGTGTATGTCTTATTTAGGAAATTTCATTAAAATAAGAGGTTTAAGAAGAACATTAGATTGAAAAAATCAAAAAAAAAGTAAAAGGCTATCAACAGCCTTGCTCAATGAGATAGCAAAGTGATAATGTTTTAAAAATTACAAGACACACATAAAGTACATTTTGTTTCCTCTAAAAGTGCAGGATCTAGTTAAATCATTTTGAATGATAGGTGAATTTATATACAATATTGTTAAAATGTAACTATTTGTGCATGTCAAAGTCTGCTACTATCACAGTTTTCTAAAATACAAACATAAATCTATACAAGAGTTAAAGTGGTCTTGCCTTGTAATGAGTAGACAGTAACTGACTGTATGCCACCATATATTATTCAATAAAGAATCTTTTTTCCCTAGCTATCAGTGGAGTCCTTAGACCCCCCTGTGGTGGTTTGAATAAGAATAGCCCCAATAGACTCCTGAATTTGAATACCTAGTCATTGGGAAGTGGCAGTAATAGGATCTGTGGCTCTGTTGGAGTGGGAGCAGCCTTGTTGGAGGAAGGCCATCGCTGGTAGGGGGCTTTGAGGTTTCAAGGGCCCAGATCCAGTGTCTCCTTTCTTCCACCTCCCTGCAGATCCAGACATCCTGCACCATGTCTGACTATGTGCTGTCAGGCTTCCTGCCTTGTTGACAATGGCCTAGACCTCTGAAACTGTAAGCAAGCCCTAATTAAATAGTTTCTTTCACAGGATTGGCTATGGTTTTGCTGTTTCTTCACAGCAATGAAAGAAGAAAGAAATCAGCACCAGGAAGCAGAATATTGCTGTGGCTGGCATGACCACGTTGCTTAGTGGCAGAATGTAAACTTTGGACTTTGGCCTAGAAAAAAAGTTGAATGCTTTAAGTGGGGCTTAATGGGCTACACTGGTAGGAGTTTTTTAAAAACAGTTGTTCTGAGAACAATGAAGATTATTATGTCCTGGCTCAAGAGGTTTTAGAGGAGAATAATGTTAGTAAGTGGCCTAGAGACCATTCTTGCCACATTGTAGCAAAGACTGTGGCTGCTTTCTTCCCTTGTCCAGAAAATCTGCCTGAGGCTACATTGAGAAGTTTTAAGATTGACAGCTTTGGTAGAGGAGATGTCAAGGCAACCTAGTATTGACTGTGTCACGTGGTTATTAAGGACCACTCTTATGTGGATCTATAATGAACACGAGCAAGCTGAGCGAAGAAAAACAAAAACACATACAGTTTGAAGAGCAAAGGAGCACCAGAAGGTATAATGGAGTTAAATCAAGAGCTTGAAGAGATAAGAAGTTTAAAGAAATAAGGCTAAATGGAATAAAGGGAGTTAAGCTTCCAGCTTATGGAAGATAATTAAATAAATGCTTAAGAAGTGGAAGAAACCACTGAAAAGAGAAAACTGGTGAAAATGTATTTGAATGAGGGGGTCAAGTTTTAGCCTCATCAAACAGCAGAATTTGATAGCTTTGGTCAAATCACTCTGGCTTTGCAATCAAGGACACAAGCAAGGGGTTTTAGAGTCTCCCTCCACGGCTAAGGAAGGCTGATGAGGCCAGGCAAGTGCCAGGGGTGTCTCTGCATGGAGCCTCAAAGCAACCAGTCTCCAGGGTTGTGTTGGAGACCTTAAGACACTGGAGATAACGGAATGTGGGATACCTGCCAAGAACAGCTGCTAGCAGGATGTACCACTAGCCCACGAGAGATACATGTGTTGCAGTCAAGAAAGCTGAAAGCATTTGGAAATCTGAAGAGTGCTTTAATGTCAGACATAGATATTCAGAGTTTGGAGTTTGTACTGTTAGCTTTAGGTTTTCTTTGATCCTGTATTTCCTTACTATGCTTCCCTGTCTCCCCTTTTGGACTGGTAATGTGCATTCTTTGCCATTGTATGTTTTAAGTACGTTATTTACTATTTGATTTTTATTTTACCAGGCATACACTTAAGAGATTGTGATGATTCTCCGAAGAGATTTTCAACTCTGTACTTTTAAACAGTACTGAGACTGTTATATACTATGGGGACCTTTGAAATAGGACTGATTGCATTTTGTCTTATGACATGGCTGCGGCTACCCAGGGAGTGTAGTGTATTGGTTTCAGTAAGAATGGGCCTCCTAGGTCCAAGTTTTTAAATGCTTAGTCATCAGAGAATAGCACTACTTGAGAAGGATTAGGAGGTGTTGCCTTGTTGAAATAGGTGTACCCTTACTGTAGGAACTGTGTCACTGGGAGGGGGTATGCTTTGAGGTTATTAAAGTCCAAGCCAGGCTCAGTGTTTCTCTTTTCCTCTTGCCTGCAGATCTGTTTGTAGAAATCCCACTACTCTCCAGCACCTTGTCCGTCTGTGTGCTGTTCTTTTCTCTACCATGGGAATAATGGACTAAACCTTTGAAACTGTAAGGAGGCCCCAGTTAACTGCTTTGCCATGGTTATGGGGTCTCTTCACAGGAAGCGAATACTGACTAAAACACAACCTAAAGCTGACTATTGTCCATGTTCTTTGGACAAATTCCCTTTGGAATTTGATGGTAAGACTTTATTGCTGAAGACACCGTGTTCTTGAGTCATAGAACATGAAGAACTACAGCTAGTAGTCAACCTGGAAGCTTCACCCTCACTGGCTAGCTTTTAAAACAGTAGAATGTTCTATGCATACTATCAGAGGGAAAAAAGTGAAATCCCACCCAGCTATGACCTCGACACACTACAGTAACAAACTATCTGGCAAGATATGCCCACTGGCACAGTACTGGCAAAAACATTTTGGGCGCAACCAATCACTTTTTTTTTTTTTTTTTTTTTTTTGCATTTAAGGCTCGCACCATGAGATGGAACCCATACCTGACACTGTCAGTGAGGCCAAGAACTTTGGGTTAGCTTGGTGATGAGCCCCGATAGAAAAGCCTAGTATTAGTGTTAGCATAGCATTAAAACGACTCCCAAGGACTTTTTGCTACAACTGCCAATAAGTACATCTCTGAACCCTCACCGGAGAAGCTTCTTGTTGCAATACATGTCCGTTAACGTAGAAACCCACAACAGAATAAGATACAAAGAAGAGGGGTTTTGGGGGCTGTAAGCTCTAAATGGCATGCTTATAACCTACACCTCCCCTCAGGCCTTGGGTAATTATGCCAAAGAGTGGGTGGAATCGTGTTAAGAAGCAGGTGGTGGATGACTTCAAAGAAGCAGTATTTTCCAGACACAGCGGGAAAGATGCACAAGAAAATTCACAGAAATTGTGACAGTATGCACAAGGCCTACACAAGCTCACCAGACAACATTTCAGCATGGAGGACGAAAAGTGCTCACAATGTCCCACCACTAGCTGTGGCTCTATTGGCATTTGATTGCTCCTAGGAGACTTCTCATGGACCCTGAAAACACTACATGAAATTGTTCAATTACGAAATACTATGATCTATAAGATATGTTAATAAAAATACTAATAACTGACAAATCTATATTGGTCGAAGGATTTAGGTCTTCTTTGGGCTGTTATTGGGTGAGGAAAGGGAACAGGTGTGGGATGAGGTCAAATGTGCTGGCATGTACCAACTAATCTCAGCACTCTGCAGGCAGGGAATATGCATAAGCTAAGGGCCAGCTAGGTCTGTTCTAAGGCGGCTCTGGTCTATATAGCCTATAGCAAGTTCCAAGTCAGCCTGGACTACATAGTGAGAATCTGTCCAAAAATGTACACAAACAACTGCAGGTAACTAAGGGATACTGAGAGAGCAATAATAGTATTCCTCAGGAAACAGCACACAAATCATCAGATACTAAATGGTCACATCCCCAAAATGTACCTAAGTAACAATATTCAGATTATATTTAGGAATATTAGCAGGTTTTGTTTAGGAATATATACATATATGATTGTAAAAATTAATTTTTATAAAAGGAAGCCACGAATTTGAAATACAGTAAAGAGGAGTATGTGGGAGAATTTGGAGGGAGGAAAGAGAAGGTTCTAATGATCCAAATATATTATAATCTCAGATAATTAAGTGGGGTGTGGTAATGTAGGTGATGAGAGGGCAGAGGGCTCTAGGAGGATGAGGAAAGTGCTGTGAAATGTTGCCTTCTGGAGATGACATGGGCTCTGTGTTCATAAAATCATAGTAGCAGGTATGGGCACACACACAGGATCAAGCCAGTCATTGTTTCAATATTGAAATATTGATGAAGCATGGTCTCCTGCGGAGAGAATGAAGATGGATAGTTTCTGGTGAGGAGCTGGTGAAAGGTTTTTTTGTTTTGTTTTGTTTTGTTTTTTGGCTATTGATCCTGAAATGTAGCTATGATCCAAGGATGGCACAAGTCCCAGGTACATTCAGGTATCATTAATGGGACTCAGTAGGTTATAATAAGGAAGAAGGCATGAAAATAGAAGAGGAACATGTTAGAAGGGGTTGGCAAGCAAGCAGGGAGATACTGAGGTGAGAACCGGTTCTTTATAAAATCAAAAGGCATTGTATTCATTTATAAAATTGTCCAAGAATAATAGAAATTTCAAAAACAATTGGGTGAGACTCGCAGTGGTACTGATTTTTTGTTTGTTTCGGGGAGAGTTTGTTCAGATTTAGGCCTCAATTGTGTGAATATAGTAAAGCAACTATTGAACTGTGGTATACTTTGAGCAGGTGAATTTTAGGTATGTGAAACATTTTGATTTGAATAAAGTAAGCTAAGGATCAATTTTTATCAGTGTGTTAGAAGAAAACATGTGGCCTTAAAGAGGGCCGGCAATAGAAAACATGTTATAGAAATAAAATGAACAGAATGAGAAGAAAAAGCCCAAGAAGGGGAATAAAGGGATTTTCCAGAGAAATAAATATAACAAGGAAGTGGTAAATTATAATTTAGAGCTCATGTTTCTATGGATCTTAGTGACTAATCATCCAAGTGAATTATTACAGGTTAGCTTTTTTTTTTTTTTTTTTTTTTTACTGTTTTCAATACTTTTCCTGAGAGTTGTGAATATCTGTACTTGCAAACATAAATAATGTATCTAATCTCTATATTTCTAAATTAGGCTTTCTATTTCTGTCATAAAACATCGCAAACAGAACTTGAGGAGGAAATGGATAATTTCAGCTTACATTTCCACACCACCACATTTCATCATCAAAGGAAGGCAGAGCAGAAACTCCAGGCAGGAACCTGAAGCAAGGAACAGAGGAAGCAGACGCAGTTGGTATAATGTTCTTTGAAATGTATACAGTTTACCCGTGTTCATTCAAATGCTGACTTCTCTACCCCACTATCTGGTTTCAATCTGGACATTGCATTGTGACGTTTATTCTAAGCATCACCTGTCTCAAGTTTGTGTAAACACGCCACCGTTTGTTCTCAATAAAACAACCAGCCAATGCTGTGCAATGGAGAGAATAGGGTGGGACATTCTGGTCGGGAGATGAGGAGAAGGAAGTGTGTGGGAGTACGAGAATAGAGATCAGCAGGAGATGACTTGGAACCAGGAAGAAAGATGAACTGGACCTACGATATGACTAAAAGCAAGTGTAATGTAAGAAATCTAAATGGTAGGAAATTATGTGGGCTTGGGGGTTTAGGATGGAGTAACTATTGCCCAGCATTGTGCTCTAGGGTAATTAAGTAAATCCTAGCCTCTGCGTGGTGATTTGGGTATACAGCTGGATTAGGAATGACTGCTGTTTAACTCCAAATTAACCAATAATAAATATTAATAACCCACAACAAGATGCTCCAGAGGTGTGCTGCTCACTGGCTTGCTTCTCATGGCTTGCTCAGCTTGCTTGCTTATACCATCCAGGACTACCTGTCCAGATGTGTCCCAGTGCCTGGTAAGCTGTACCCACAAACATCAATCATTAACCAAGAAGGCACACTACAGTCTCGCTTATAGGCAGATACCATGGGGACGTTTTATCATTTCAGAGTGTCTCTTATGAGATGACTCTAGCTTATATAAAGCTGACATGAAACAAGGATACAATGTCACTATCTTCTTGTACTTATTGGAAGCTTATTCCATTAGACCATAGAACATAACTAGTCTAGGAAGATGTTAGAAATAGAAGCTGTTGCATGCCTATCCTCAGGGTCCGGCGACAGACCTCTATCTGCTTTGTGTCTTACATTTCCTCATGGTTATCCAGTCGGAATCTGATTGTCTAAAATGACTCAGACGCCTTAAGAACCAATGAAGATGCTGAGGTATTTGGTTTGAGCCACGCCACAGTAAACATTGCTCTCAAAACCCAGAAGGCAGCATTGCAGAAAGTTCACTCTCAGGATTCTGCTCCAGTTGGCCTCAGAATGCCCCAAGATTATGGAATTAAGTATTGATCCAAATCACACATCCCGATTACTGTCTGAAATCACATATTTATGTCACACACAATATTCATGTTGAAATACTTATTTCTTCTCTGTCAAGTAACAGCTTAAACTGAGAGAGAGGAGGGGGAAAAGAAGAAATGGATCCAATGTGTACAGAAGAAAAGTGGAGAAGGTGGCCACTGAGTTAAGTCAGGAGAGAGAAACCAAACTACAGCTTATTATCTGTGTTACCTAAGCTGAAACTCAGCACTGCTGTCATTGTTCAGTGTTCTGACCATGAGGACATATTTTAGGAAAGAAAATATAGCAAATTAAAGAAGAAATATGTAAGGTATAGCCTATGATCCTTCTGGTAACAGCAACAAACCCACCCAACAAGCCTTTAAGTCCTTGAAGGTAGATGTAAGGATTGTGTGACCCAAGAAATCTATTATGGACCATTCTCAGACATTCTATTAGCATCTGCACCTGCACTATTAATATTTATTTTACCTCCTGGGATCTACTCTCCCCACATGTAATTCTGTCAATTCAGAAAATACTCTTTCTTGCTGATGTACTTCCAGAAGATAAGAGGTTTGTTTTATTAACATGTTACCTCCGTGTTCACGTTAAACAGGCAGCAAATACTGGGATGATGAGGTTAGTAAGGAAGGAAGCATGCTGAGGTGGTGAGGTTAAATAGACACTCAATTCATCTTTTCATTTTAGACTCTCACTCCAACTTGGCACAGTTAAGAATCCTTTTCTTTCTTGTAGTAACTGAATATATTGATATGATTTAGTCCTTCAGAATCAGATCATCTGAAATACTAGAGGCAGAGATATATGATTAATAGGCGTCTAGTCTCCTGAACGTATGCATAAAATAAATCTTTGCAAAGTTTTTTTCTTTTCTCCATGAAACACCGCTTAGTAGTTTTTATTAAACAGGTTTAATGAACCTGATAGAGACTGAGGGGTAAGAAAATATGTCACACGAAATAACACGAAGAGGTTTTTAAAACTTCAATGTACATTAAATACAAAAGGAAACACTGACAAAAAAGACACTAAAAATATGAAGACATTTTACTTTAAACAAGCTTTTGTCTGAAGTCTACTCATCATTTCTGTAGAAATTTAGGACTGGACAGTAAAAAAGTAGAAATCACAAAGGAGAGAAAATGCTACCACATGAGGAAATATAATAATAATATACAAAATAATCTATAAACCCATATCATTTTATTAATTTCTAAATATCATATTAATTATATAATCAATAATTAAGATATACTTTTATTCAATTTAAATTCAGTCTTGAGAATTTTATACACAAGTATCCTGTACTTATATTGCTTTTACTCCTCTCCATGCTCCAACTTTCCTGTGTTCTTCTCCCTCTTCCTCTCCCTCTCAAAGGCATTCAAATACATTCACCACTTCTTTTATAATTGCATTGACAAACACACGCATATGTGCACACACAAGAGCACCCGTGCACACAAACACACACACACACAGACACCCTAAATCCAAATTACAATTTATGCTGCTAATAAATACCTGTTTGTCTGACCACTGAAGATTGGTTAGCCTATCATTGGGCTTGTCCATGGAGAAAACTGAATCTCAGTTGCTCAGCAGCTATGAACTGCCTATATCTCATCTAAGAGAGAGGCCTTGTGAAAAATTTCCCCATCCATTTCAACAGGCATGGTATTGTGAAGATTTTTAGCAGACAGCCATACAGTGAGAGTTCATGCTGCAGCATCCTTTTCAAGTCTAGAAGGGACTGTATCACAGCCTGTGTCCAGGTCCTTTGGATCTTACAATCTTTCCATCCCCTCAAACAGGGGAAACAATGCCCTGTTAACAAAGATGCTCCGTGGTTTGCATCAGTATTCTGAGAAGCAGAGGGAAATCCCAGCAAGAGATGAATATTTTTGAATGTTCTAAGAATAAAAAGATATTTTACTGTAGAATCCTGGAGTTATGTTTATATCTACAATGAGACTCACTTTCAGAAATAAGGTTACATGAAAAGCAAATAATAGGATTTACATTATATTACAATGTAACATAATATAAATTATATGTAAAATGCAAGTCTTCCTTGGATACCATTTTTTTTTTTACCATGCCATTTTTTTTTAAACGACAATATGTCAAGAATCTAGATATTTTAAATTTAGGAGTAAATCTTGGATCTGAAACCAACCTTCAGATGGAAAAGCAGTTAGCAGCCCAACCACCTGAGCTATCTGTCAGGAAGCCAGGTTCTATGTGGAACTCTCTTGCATTGCTTAGCATCTGGGTTTTCAAAGTTGTTACCATGGGAAGAAAGAGGGGGATCTACCACAGTTTGTAGTGCTGAGGTTACTGGCCTCTTCAGAACAATAATTTGAGAATGTTTTCTTTCCAACAATGAGACTTACCAAATGAGAGTAGAAATCCAAAGGTAACAAAATACTGCAGGCTCTAAAATGCCTTTTCTGCATTATTTTTTAATTTATGTAAAGACTGTATTAGCTTCAGAGTGTTTATCTGTGTCCCCAAGAGAGGATTAGCTGGGAACATCCTTTTTTAGATAAACTAAAAGAACTATTTGGTGTTGGCACTGTTAAATTTTCTGATGTGCAGGTGTTTGTAGTATTTTTACAGTTGCCTGATTGGTTTCCATCCAGGTAAATCCACAGAGAATAGGTTTATCGTTTCAGGATGGAGAGGCGCAGAGGCTATTGTGGAACACACGGAAACCTGCCAGTAGCCGCTTGCATGTGGTTTCCTGAGTATAATATTCTGACTTGAAGATATAAGCAAGGCTCCACTTCTTCATAAAACATCTCTGGCTGAATGCTGATTAATAGCATTTGCCTTACTTTCCCCAACATCTTCCACAATCAGCTCTGCACTTCATGACTATCATCAGAATTACAAGCTATTAACATATATTGTCGCTGGACAATAATTAAATGCATCACATGATTATTAATTTTGCTCATCTTTACAACTGTGTTAGAAATACAGTTCATTTATTTACTCAGCTATCACATCAACAAAATTTTATGGAGCCTCTGAAAATTTCCAGGCAGCTTGCCGAGTGCAGAGAACAGAAAAATGACCACTGCTTTCAAGGAGTTTATGGTTCAACAGGGAAACAGATTATAACCAGACATTGTATGGGAATTTTAACCACAATACCACTGTATAGCAAATATTCCATTTCTCAGAAGACGTTAGATCACAAGCCGAATTAATCAGTGATTAGAGCCATATGTTAACACAAAGCAGGCGGCACAGAACAAAAATTTCTTGAGCTGGTACCACCTGCCAGCCCCAGTATCGTGTGATGGCTTTGCAATGGGTTAGTCATCTCGTAAAGTGTCAGCATTTTTTCTAAGTATTTTCTGTTACAATGCTACTTAAAAAGAACTCTTTAATTCATGTTTATCTGTGCCTATATGCAGGCACTTTTCTAGGAGAAGATGCTAAGAACAGAAACACGGAAATGCTTGGCAACAGGCCATGTGTCTTTCAACTCAGCACTAGGAAGGTGGAGGCAGGAAGAACAGGAGCTCAAGGCTTCTCAGCTACACATCCATCACCTCCGAGGATGAGGCAAGTGAATCAGGAGTTTCAGCTATAGTTAGATGCAGGTTTGAGGCCAGGACCTTCTAAATGAAATCCGGTCTAAAAAGAGAGAGAACAGGTAGATACACACACGCGTGTACACGAGTTCACACGCACACAAACACACACACACTGACATACCCTTCAGCTTCAGTGTATATTCTCAAATCATCATTCAAAGTTTGCCACGTTATGTTTTCAATATCAGGGTGCAAGAGTTAAAACTAGAACACAACTGTGCCAACACTTACCATTTCAAAATGCAAATTTTACTACCCTGATAATTTTAACATGCTAGCTAATTGGTTTTGATCTACATATCCTAATTAATAATGACTAAAGCATATTTTATTTAAAAAGGGGAAGGGGCTTAGCCATATTCCTCACTCTTGAAAGACTTCATCCAAAGCAAAGACTGTGGTTTTAGAGACAAGAAGGTGATTTCTAGGGAGGGATCTTGTAAACAAGGTTGTGACTCTCAGACAGATAGATAGATAGATAGATAGATAGATAGATAGATAGATAGATAGATAGATAGATAGATATAGATAGGAGGCTGAGTGTGTCTGTCATTTGTTTCAACACTAACACTTAAGAAAAGTACCAAGAATTTTAGAAGTAGGGTCCAACCGAGAGTATAGATACCCTGCCCTTCAGTGCCTCAATTTACCCCCATCAAGCAGAAAGATACCTTTAAAATAAAAACAAGAACTGAAGAGTCAGCATTAAATGTATACCAGACTGTCTGTCTGCTGTTGATACAAGACAGTAGCAAAAACTAGGTAATTTAGAGAAGAAAAAAAAATGTGTATGTTATAGTACTGGAATCCTTGGAGGCATGAGAGCACAGTGGCATTTTCTTGGCATGAAGAACTCCCTCTTGGTGTTTGATGACATGGTAGAGTGCTTCCTGAGGTGAGAAAGGCAAGTAGGCTTGCTCAAGACTTTTTTCAACGCCTTTATTTTTTTTATTTTATTTATCTATTGATTGATTGATTACAATTTATTCACTTTGTATCCCTGCTGCAACCCCCCCTCCCTTGTCTCCTCCCAGTCCCACCCATCCTCCCTCTTCTCCCACTATGACTCTTTCCTAGTCCACTGTTAGGGAAGGACCTCCCTCCCCTTCTGTCTGATCCTAGCCTATCAGGTCTAATCAAGGCTGGCTGCATCAGTCTCAGTTCTTAAAGTGACAAATGTTACATGGGGTCCCACCTTCATGATCTCCTTGGCCCAAGGTATCTCCCAATGATTTTATATAAAAATGTCAACACTATATAAATTTTGTCATTAAGTCTTCTATATGTGAACTTTTAGAGGACATGTTCAAGTCTAGCTAAGACCCCACAGAACTGAATGCTGGCACTTCACCTAGCAGCAGCAAAATCATATTGGGCCACTTCTCTTTCACCTTCATTTTCTAATGTAATTATCAACCCTGATCCTTCTGGGATTTGAGCTAAAGTCACAGGTACAGTTATTTTCTTTTTGCCTTTTCATGTATAGCAACAAGGTAAAAGCCAACTGAGTAACCTGTGAAGGGTTGAATATTCTGTGCATAAGTTAAATGAAAAAGTAATAATGCATATCATAACAAACTGAGGTGTGGTCTGTAGAACATAAGCATGTCCTGAGTAAGCAAGGGTGGAGTCAAGTTAGGATAATGGTCGATGAAGCATTCAGAGGAGATGACAATGTTAGCCATCCGAATGGATGGAACTAGAGGTAAAACTGGAAGAAAGGACTTGCAGCAACAGAAGTTGTGGCTGTGTCCAGTTCACAGACCAGAATGACTGGGATCTACCCACTTCCGGCTTGGGAAGGTTGGAAAAGATTGGAGGACTAGAGCAGCTGATCCATGGAAAGAATTGTGTGGTTTTTTTTCCTAAGTTTTATGAAGGTTAATTAGTAAAACCTGGTATCTGTTCTAAAGTCCTAGGCAATAAAGAAAGAAAAATAATTAAAAACAAAAGAAGAATAGAAAGAAAGAGGAATCTGCCTTTATTCATTATCAAGACAAAATATACTGAAGAATCCTTAGGAGAATTATTTTAGAGAATAAAAAGAAAATTACAATATGTTTTAATGAAACATAATTCTCATTAAAAGTCACCTTTATTTTTATGTATTACCAGAAAAGATAAATGCAAATAAATGCATAAAGCAAATTTACATAAATATAAATATATAATATAATAAATATAAATAGATATGTAGAAATATATAATATTATAAATATAAATAAATAAAGTTAATAAAGGATGTCAACAGTTTGAAAAACTTCACTGCTTACTGAAAAAGATTTTAACTGAATGATGATGGTGTCATGTGCAAAGATTATAAAATTTAACAAACTGAATACATTTATTCTCTCTAAATGGTTCTGTAAGAAAAGGAAAAAATTTGAACACTCACAAACACATACACCCACAACATAATAACCACTCAACATATTACAACATTACTTTTTTGCTTCAAAACATAGCTTCCAATATTCAGAAAGAGCCTCTTCACATTCTGGAGAAATATTTTAACATATCCATCCATCCTATGTGGTCACAGGAGTGAGACAATAAGGCCAATGATATCAATTACATTCTATGTTTCCATTGTTTTCACGCTTTAGTCATCAAGATACAAATTTAGTTTACTTACTTAATTTTGATTTAAGATTGAAGTGGGGAAGAATATTATCAAGGATGATTATATCATAATGCATTCTGCTCATTTTTGTCACAGTGAAATATTTACTATAAGAAATCTCTTTAGTTCTTTAAAATAACAAATTCATTTCATAAAGTCACACTTATTTTCAAATATTGTTTTAAAATTTAAATTATAGGAAAATGTTTGTTCACATGTGTAAATGAAGAAAGTAAAACCAGTTTTAATGAAAACAAAATAAAAAAGAAACAAGTGAAAATGTTTACCAAAATATATTATATATTTACAGTAAGTTTAAGCACTCATATTATATTATTTACATAGTAATATATTCCACAATATTAATATATATTAATAAAGTGTCATAAGGCTTCCCTATAAGACCCTTGCCACATCTATATATTTGGATTAATTTTTTCATTTTAATTTTGTTTTTTTATAAATTACAGTTTATTCACATTGTATCCCAGCTATAGCCCCCTTCCTCCACCCCTCCCGATCCCAAACAGCCTCCTTCATCTTCTCCCATGCCCCTCTCCCTATTGATAGGGGAGGTCCTCCCCTTCATGTGACCCTAGCCTATCAGGAGTGGCTGCATTGCCTTCCTCTGTGGTCTGGTAAGGCTGCTCCCCTATCAGGGGGAGGTCATCAAAGAGCCAGCCACTGAGTTTATGTCAGAGACAGTTTCTGTTCCCCTTACTAGGGTACCCACTTGGACACTCAACTGCCATGGGCTACATCTGTACAGGGGTCTTAGGTTATCTCCATGCATGGTCCTTGGTTGGAGTATCAGCCTCAGAAAAGACCCCTGTGCCCAGATTTCTTGGATCTGTTGCTCTCCTTGTGGAGCTCCTGTCAGGTTCTATTTTTCTGGTAAATTCTTTCACTATAAATTAAATAGTTATTATCAGCAAGTAATACCTTATACATTTCTACTTCTTCATTTTAGGATCATATGTATGCTTTGATTCATTTTAGACAATCTCACACTTTGTGAGGTGTTACTGCTTTTGTTAAAGTATAATTATGTACCATTACAATAATAACAGCTGTCACTTACTCAATATCTTCCATACCTGATGCTGAGCTAAGTACATTAACTACATTATCTCAGTTAATCTTCGCAACAGGCTTACAAAGTACACACAATAATTAATCCCCATTTTACAGAAGAAGATTCAGAAAGCCTAAGAAACTGAGAACCATAAAGAAAGGCTCATTGTTAATAAATTCTGGAGTGATATTTGAATTGATTTCCCCATCACTGGAAACTACATTTTTAAAAGCCAGACTACATTGGTGCTTGGTTCTCATGGTAAGCGTTATTTGTGCACATCTAATGTCACCCAGAAATAATATGACATCAGATGTCCTAGAAAATACAAATAAAATTATCTACTGCTTTCCTGAGGCTCTTGAATGGCCCTGGGGCTATTTCCCTGAATGACAACAAGCAATATAAACACTGAAATTGAATAAACGTAAACATAACTTGTCACTAGGCTTTTCTGACATCCAATTTCCAGTGTATCCTGCTATAAACCTCACCCAGAAAGCTCCCATTATTAGTACCGTCAGGTTGATTATGTATTCATTTCTTCCCCCATCAAAACCCTGCTAACACAGAATACTCAAGATGTTTAACGTGGTATTAATGTACAAGGACAATCAGAAACAAGGAGAAGCAACAGGAAAAGGTGCCTTGAATACAGAACAGAGGAAAACGCTGTCCTTAAAAATTTAACGTGGATTGTCAGAGCACAGGAAATATTATGAAAGAAGGGGGAGATGGGAAGAGATGGAGGAGACAGGAGCTCCACAAGGAGAGCAACAAAGCCAAAAATTCTTGGCCCAAAGGTCTTTTCTGAGACTGACACTACAACCAAGGACCATGCATGGAGATAACCTAGAACCCCTGCACAGATGTAGCCCATGGCAGTTGAGTGTCCAAGTGGGTTCCCTAGTAAGGGGAACAGGGGCTGTCTCTGACATGAACTCAGTGGCCTGCTCTTTGATGACCTCTCCCTGATAGGGGAACAGCCTTACCAGGCCACAGAGGAAAACAATGCCGCCAGTGCTGATGAGACCTGATAGGCTAAGGTCAGATGGAAGGGGAGGAAGATCTCCCCTATCAGTGGACTTGGGGAGGGGTATGGAAGGAGATGAGGGAAGGAGGGTGGGATTGAGAGGGGGCTACAGCAGGGATAAAAAGTAAATAGACTGTAATATATAAAAGTATAAGTAAATTTTTAAAATTTAACAAGGAAAGCAATTGATATATAAAATTATATTTGTAACAAAAAGTCAAAGAAATCTCTCTGAATATAATAATACAACAATTAGGCAACATACAAAATAATAATAATTTTGTCATCTGGGTAGTAACGCTTCTAGGAAATGAACTGAGAAAGAGAAGGGAAACCCTCATATAAAGAACAGATAAATGAATTTAAAACTGGATACACATCCCCAGGTATAGAATGTTCACTGAGTGAGTTTCAATGCACATATGCCTATCATCTCAGTAGTGAGGAGGCTGAGGCAGAATGATCACTAACTGAAGGACAAGCTGGACCATATACAAAGCTTCATCCCAGTCTGTTATACGGTGGGCCATGCCAGAGAGGTGATCCCAAAAGACACTGTCATGAAATTCTACAATTTCATGAATAAAAGTAAAACCTTCTAAAAACCAGAAAGAAGCCTCCAAAGGGAGGCAGGGTCCTTAATAGTCTAGAGCTCTCAAATATACCTGCACATACTAAAAGACCACTTAGTCATTTCTTCAAAATTCCAAAGGAAAAACTATTTATTTTAAAACTCACCACAAAATAATATTCAGGTACAGTGACTGAATGTTTTCCTTCAAGGAGCTTGCAGAACTCTCAACTCATACCTTTTCTCTTGTTGCCTGGCTATCAGATAGATGTCTATATTTTTCTGGCATATGCTCTGGCTCTGATACAGTGCTCTCCACCTGAAAAGCAATGCACTCTCTGGCTCATGAACTAGTGATCCTGAGACTATGAACAAAAATATACTTTCTCTCTGTAAATTGGATATTTCTATTATTCCTTTAAAGGAGCATAAAAATTAATGTAAAGATTGTGCTACTGTTCAAAGTATATCCCATTAGGATAATACCCTATGTTAGAAGAAATAATAATAAAATTGCATACACATGTAATAGAAAATATAAACAATTCCTTGTTCTTTTAAAGGACAATAGGAGCTATGAGCTAGTATGACTAGGCTGACTCTTAAACCCAGGGACCATAGGCTAAGGATAACTTCTTACCTTTCAGAATTACAATGTAATTTTTACATGCAAGTTCTGAAACAATAAGTCTCATCTTCCCTTCCACTGGTTATAATTAGATTTAATGGGAGTAAGGAATTATAATCTTATGTTTAGAAAGGAATGTGCTGTGTGGAGCTGTTTGAGATCTTTTTTACACCAATGCTCCAAAATATATTTTCAATGCTCATGTTTTTGGCCACTATTGGAGGCCATAATTCTGACAAAGTGAGGGAGCCTACCATGATGAAAGAGCAATGAAGTCAAGACACAGCAGCTCTAGATGAGGTGATAAATGACGACTACCAGAGCCAGGCAAGAAATGGGAGAAATGGGAACATGAGGAACAAGACACTTTTTAGTTAGCATAGCTACTGTGGACTCCTATGAACTTGATGAAGGTTGATTTGTGGTCACAAATGCTCAAGAGATACTTGTTTTCTTTTCATTGGGATAAATGTTAAAGCATAAAATTTGCTTTCCTCATCCTGCATAATACAAAGCTATGGGAAGACCTCTTCCATCCATCAAGACACATCAGTTGAAACTGCTACCTCTTTTGGTGTTTTCTAGGCTGAACTCTCATGTTACAGTGTAGCTCTTGGGTGGGAACTGGACTCTTTCTTCCATCTATTCCCCTGTACCATCCTCATCCTAATAAACAAAAAATTGTGCTGGTTTGAATGAAAACGGCCTTCCTAGCCTCATATATTTGAATATTTAGCCATCAAGGAGTGCAACTGTTTGGGAAGGATGAGGTATGGCCTTGTTTGGGTAGGTGTGGCCTTTCTGGAGGAAGTATGTTGCTGGGGTAGGTTTCAAGGTTTTAAAAGCCCACACCTCTCCAGCTGCTTCCCACCCCACCCCCATGCCTACTGCCTGCAGATCAGGATGTAAAGCTCTCAGCTAATGCTCCAATGCCATATCTATCTGTTTCCTGCCATACTGATCATGAAAAGACCCTCTGAAATTGTAAGCCAGCGCCTAATCAAATGCTTTCCTTTAGGAGATTCGTCTTGGTCATGGTGTCTCTTAATAGCAAAAGAAGAGTTAACTAAGAAATCTTTGCTTTCCAGGCAGGTCATTGTATCCAAAAGGTAACTGTCAGCAGGAGTCTTTTGATATCTTTGTGCACCAGAAATATTAAGGGGGAGAGGAATGCTCTTTCCACCCTGTTCTTTTAACACAATGTATGTGTGATGACAATACGATGTCTAATTTGTCTGTGGCCTCCTCTTCCATAGTCCTAACTAGAAACTGACTGTTACATACTTACTCCATCATTGAAGAAAGAAAAACAAGAGTGTGATCATGCTCATCTATAATTTGTGCTTCCAAACAAAGCAGATGAAATTATTTAGAACTAGAATCTACTATAAAGTAGATTAACATCTCTGAACACATTTTATTTCAACATCAAATTCCTTTATTATATAGTCCTCCTTAAAGTCTCATTTGGAGCAGACATCAGGCTACAAATGTAGAATCTCCAGCCTCAACTAATTATCCAAATTCTATGATCCAGTCACTACAATGACTTTTAATTTTTTTCTGGCAATTTAAAAGTGGAGCAGAAGTACTCTGCTGAGATTGAAGTTGAGTACAGGCAAGAGTTCATGAAAGGTCAGAATAGACGCTTGTTCTGTGTACAGGAGACAAAAAGAATGTTTTTACAAAGAAACGCCTGATAACAGCCATGGTGCAGTTCCTCATGAATGTGAGGTCCCTTCTCAAGACCAACTGTGCTTACACCACTTTTGTATGTATAATTATTTCTCAAGCTAGACATAACACCCTAATCCTACAAGTGGTAAGATCTTACAACAGAACTTTAACTAATTGTGGTCTGATCATCAGTATAAAATGAGAACATTAACTCCTGTTTCAGAAGCTTACATGAATACAGTAGACTCTTGGCATAGTTTAATCATTGCTTCATTTCCCAGGCTCAGTAGAGCATAAAAATCCTTACCAGAAAAGGCTAGAGAAAGCAGATCATACAGAAATCAGAAAGGAAGAGTGGTAATACAAACAAAAATGCAACAGTGAGTTGATACCTTTAGGAGTAGCTAGTGAGATGGAGAAAATGATATCTAAGGACTTATGTTTGGTGGCTTATAGTATACAAAATTAAGACTAAGACTTGAGGAGCCAGTGGCGTGGCTCAGTGGGAAAGAGCACCAAGCCTGGTGGCTAGAGCGTGATCCCAGAATCCACAGGATGTAAAGAAAGAACTGGCTCCTTTAACTCATCCCTACCTTCATGTGTGCTGCATGCCATGTACTTATTCATGCGTGTGTGCGCGCGCGCACACACACACACACACACACACACACACACACACACACACACAAATAAATGTAATGTCATTAAAAATCTGAAGAAAAGATGACTTGGAATAAAAATATTTAAATCTTTTAGAAAACAGATTATTGTAAGGTAAAAGGCAGATGAGAATATAACAAGAATTGGCCTTTTACATAAAAGTGCAGGCTATCACAAGTTGTTCAGTTGGCAGAATGCATGGAATAGTTCTATTTTTCACCCCAAATAACCTGCACTCCCCAATCAGCTTTGTTTTGCTAAAGCTACTTGAGCTCTAGAAAATGAAGACTTTTTATGAATGAACAAAAATTCAACTAATTAGTTGAAAATTTTTCACAAGTAACTCTGATGTATAATAGCACACACATTTGCTTAGTGTAATTTCAGGCATGCCATCAAAATAGAAAGTGCAGGATCTGGACTTTCATGTCCAGGTTATTGCTTCTTCTTAGAAAATTTCCAAAAACCAGATATTTGCATTAAACGCAATTTTCTAACTGGGTAATAACCAAATTCTTCAGTTATAAGTCCATGGATTTTCAATATTTCTTCTTTTAATTTTAAAAGCAATGGAAGGAAATATCAATGGTAAAAATTAATGTATAAGCAAACTAACAGTAGCTTAATCTGAAGTCTCAGAGAATCCATTCAAACTACCTACAATATCATCTTAATTTAAAATAATTTAATTACATTCATAAAGACATACAAAACTTTCCAAACAAGACTACTCTCTTACAAGTAAAATAGCCAAATCTCTGAGTTTGAAGGGAAAAACGCAGACATATGCTATAAACTGGATTCTTACCATTGCAATTTCTCAAGTCACAGATTTTTTTTTTTTATGTTGCACTGACTAAATCCATCACAAAGCACTCAAATTATAAATCTTAAATAAGGGTTCAACTTCCTTTCCTAAGAAATGTTAGGTGAAAAAATTTTTGAACACATCAGTTATCAGAAGTATTCTTTCTCTATAGATTATTAGTTGAAAAGGAATACACAATTATGCATAGTGCTGTGTCTTCAGGAAGCAAAGCAATGCGTTAACTAGGAGCTTCTGTGCTGTCCTCGGTCATGGGCTCATGGTGACTAAAGATTGGACTCCAGAGTAAACCTTCTGAATTCTGTCACTTACTACTTGTGTAAATTTGGTCAAGCTACTGAGTCTATAGATCCTCAGGTTGTGAGCATAATAGCAGTATTATGCAATTATTATGAGAATTACACGAGTTGGTCTTCACAAAGCATGAAAAATAAAGATCAGGTACAGAAGATTTTCTAAATATTAGCTTTCATTTTCAGTGGAAACTGATTTGTGTTGTGCTCGTGATACCCCAAGCTTCAACAAACTGACGGCAAACAACTCTAATGGGGTCTCAGGAATTTGACTGACACAGCTTGAGAAGCTAGGGCAAGAAAACTGAACACTGTTGCTATCCCCAGGGCCAGCCAACTTTCCAAATTCTCTCTGCATTTTGTCTAGGCCTTCCTATTTTCTACAAGGAAAGAGTTGATGATTGTTTGGGATCCACAACTACCTGTGTAATTTGCTTTGGGCACTTGTCATCCACCCCATGCTTCTAAGTGAGGATGGGCATATGGCATGCTCATTTTCTGCTCTCCTAAACTGCTTTCTTCCACCTGAATACCCAAAAGAGACAGGTGAGGAAGTGACGTCATTTTGACGCTACCTGTGACCACACGTTCTCACAGTTTTGGACCTGACTTTCCCTTTGGGAATCAGGACCTGGAACAGCAATTGCAGGTCTCTGATACTTTATGTAATCAGAATAACGTGGGGAAATGGCAGGGCAGAATTCTAGAATGCCCACAGTCTTTTCTGCAATACCATACATAGCAGAAAATGTACAGTTGGGCCCCTAACATGGCCTCTGTGTGGTGGGCATGGGGACAGGCTAGGAGTGGTAGATGAACTTAGCTGGTTCTGGGCAAAAAAGGAGTCCAGAAGTCTGAGAACTTTGTCAGAGCAGGTAGTTTATTAACGGAGGATGTGATTTGTGCTGCACAAAATCAGTGTATAAACAGAGAGCTGGGTAGAGCGAGGGGAGGAAGAGGGTACGATTATTCTTTAAGTAAGTCAGGAAATCAGGGACAATGTTGGCATCAGGAAAAAACTCCAATAGTCTCAGAGAAGTCTTCGGCAACATTTAACAAAGGTTAAAGAACAGGGTGGCTGTGGGCTAAGCAAGAAAGAGAACCCTGGGTAAGATGCTCAATCGTCAGTCAGAAAGACAAATAGGACAGATATCTGAAGAGGGAGGAAACAGGGAACAGGACAGAAGCCTACCACAGAGGTCCTCTGAAAGATTCTGTCCAATAGGGTATTAAAGCAGAGGCTGAGACAGCCAAATGTTGGACAGAGTGCAGGGAATCTTATGAAAGAAGAGGGAGATAGAAAGACCTGGAGGGGACAGGAGCTCCACACGGAGAGAAAAAAAAGTCACTTTTTAGAAAAGGAATGTGAAAGTCTGGCTATCACGAACACTGAAGTACAAGAGCCACATGACCACAGAGGACTGGCTGTTGATGGCGGTATATTTGCCCACAGAGCATGGGAGAGTTGGGATAAGCTTAAGTTTTAGAATGATCCTTGAAACAGAGTGTGTTGTGTGAGTGAAAGCATAGTTTTTCCCAGGGCGAAATTTGCTTCCAGACTTTAAATTAAGCCCTGGAAAGATAAGGTTGATTTTTCCTTAGCGGAAACAAAAAGATATTAATTCATGCTGCGGTAATCACGAGCAGTGACTTGAAGACAGAGCACTGCAAACAATCCTAATTTCATTGCCCTTTGAAAGGGAAACAAATGTAGGCAGCAAAACAGAAAATTTCAAACCATTAGAATTAGAAATGAGCTCATTTTTAAGCTCAATTTTATAGCTTTTTAATGTGGGTTTGAGAAAAATCTAGTAGATTCAATAAAATCAAATATCCCAACCACCTGCTGTAATTGAAACAAGTGAACCAAGTGGTTAAAAGAAAAAAAATCTTTGATTGAGGCTATAGTTGATGTCTAGCCAAAAGACGACAGGTTTTCTGGCTCTGCGCTCACATGGATCCAGAGAAAAATGTAACAATTACTTCTCCTGGGGCAGAAGGTCAGTGCTTGACTGCCTCCTCCCTTTTTCCTGAAAAGTATCTAGGGAACCAGCAATCTCACACATCTTCTGGGGGGGAGGGGGTCGAACCCAGGAGTGGAGATGACAGGAAAACTCACAGAGTTTGCAAATACTGTGCCATTTTCTTCCTGTTTCCCTAGGACACATTGAACTACCACATGAAGAACCTTTCACTTGTGGGGAAGGTCTAAGAGAAGTCACCATAGTTTCCCACACCAATTCATTGTAAATAATTTATAACTCTAAAACTCTGTTTCCTGTCAGTTAAAATGTCACCTTTCTCTCCTGCACTCAGGGAATTTAATTTTAGCAATAGGTGCAGTGAGCAGATAATTTTTTAAAAGGGTATTTTAAAAAGATTCTTAAGTTCATTAAGAAATGACTTTTTCTTCTTTAAGCATGCCTGTGGGTGACAGGGATATGGAGCCTTAAAGCATGGGTGTTTTAAACTTAGGGCTTTTACACACTGTCATTCTATCTTGGATGCCATGTCTCCATAGCAACTACTGTATCATCTGATTGTAAAACTATTTTTAAGATGCAGATGATTTTCTTAAGAAAATACAGACACCTTTCTAGGTAAACTCCTACCCCAATTCCTTATCTATTCCTAGGAACATCAGCAAGATTATATTTTTTATGTCCTACTAACTGATTTATAGTTTATTGAAATTGAATTTCCAATTTCTTTTAGGTAAGCATTTGTTTTTAGTTTTTCTCATGTGCTTAATTGTTTTACTGAGGTACAATAACATGTTCCATATCTTTACAGTACATGTTGATATTATGGAAATTCACAAAAAACACCATTACAACCAGGACAAATTTGTAAACATATTTATCACTACAGGTATTTCAGATACTTTAGACTAAAGCTTTTCTCTCACCAATCTTGTCTACCATTATTGAAACCCATTAGTCTATTTTCCATTTGCTTTAGTTTGTACATTCTAGAAACTTTAATAAATGGAATCACACAACGTGTAATTATTTGTTGCCTGTATTCTTTTACTAGATTATTTGGCTAAATATGGTTCTAACTCATGATATAATAATCTCCTTAAGGTGCCATCACTGAACACTAATGCATTAAGGACCAAGCCATCAATATGCTTTTTAGGGAAATTTCAGATACCTATCTCTCTAAGGATCTATCTATCTTATCTATAGATAGATAGATAGATAGATAGATAGATAGATAGATAGATAGATAGA